>NC_056745.1:1059335399-1059635399 GCF_019279795.1 Protopterus annectens
GCTTTGAAGGATTCCACCTCAGTTTTGAGGAGTGTGAAATTTGCTTTAGAGAAGTTTTTCACTGTGGTTTCCTGGGCAGGGGCTGGGGTCGGGATGTGAATATCCAGTGAGACTAGTTTATGGTCTGATCTTACTAGTGAGGGATACACTTCTGGTCTAGAGCATAGAGTCCCCATGTTGGTGATGATCAGGTCCATTATGTTTTGCCCTCTTGTGGGAGTGGTAACAAGTTGTTCCATAGCATTTAAGTTTATAAATTCTAGGAACCTTTGGGCTAGGGTGTTGTAGCTAGAGTAATGCTCCCAGTCTATGTTTAGGTAGTTGAAGTCACCCAATATAATGGCATTTGGAGAGACCTTCATATTTTCCATTGTTCTCAGGAAGGCCAAGTGGGGTTCCTGGGTTTGGGAGGGTGGTCTGTAGCAGGCTATAAACTGGAAGTCAGTTTTACCCACTGTTAGTTGCACATGGATAGTCTCTGATGCTTTGTGCTGTGCCACCAACCTGGAGGTGTGGGTATCTTTGACAAACATTGATACTCCTCCTCCTTTTGTGGTTAGGTCCAAGTTTTGGGGCCGAAAAGCATGGTATGAGGTATAACCTGATAGTGCTGGGGTGCTCTCTGGAGCCTTGAACCAGGTTTCTGTTACTGCACAGATATCGATGTTCTCCATGCTAAGGAGAGTTTTGAGTGCATGCATCTTGAGGTTTAGACTTCTGGTGTTGAGTAGCATTACTCTTAGTTTCTTATCCCTTGTGATACCTATGGAGGTGGGTTTGTCTTTTGAGCCTTGCCTAAAAATGGCACTATGGGGGTGGCAAGAGCCTTTGCCAATATCTGAAAGCCCAGGGGTGACAGATGCAAGCCATCCCTAGCGAAGCATCGTCGCTTGTCGAGCATGTCATCCCAGGCTGATAGGCATTGGATCCCCTTTGATTGACACCAGTACTTAAGCCAATTGTTGAAATTGATCATCTTGTCTTCATATTGTGGCATCATTCTTGGTGAGGGTAAGATGCTACTCAAGGTCAGGGTAATACCGGCCTGGGCTACATGCTCAGAGAGCTCCTCTATGTCTCTTTTCATGTAGTCCAGGGAGGTACATCTCAGGTCATTCACACCAGCATGGACAATGACTGAGTCATATTTGTACTTGCCTTGGAGTGACCTGAGTGCTTGTGTTATGTGGCGGATCCTAGTGCCCAACAGGCAGCTCACCATGACCTTCTCCTTGTTTAGCCTGGTGAGTGGGACGTCAGTGTGCCTGATAATAGAGTCACCTATTACAAGTATATCAGGTGTGCTGTTTAGCCTTAAGCGCTGTGACTGTTCGGCACACTGGCTTTGTGAGCTATGTGTTGCACGTGTTTTGTGTTGCAGTAGCGGTTGCTTGGGTGTCTGCTTTGGAGGCCTCTGCTCCTTAGACAGATTTTTATTTAGAGCCTCCGAGTATGTTTTTGTGTGTTTATGTGTTTGGTTTGCTGTCGTGGTAGGTCTATGTGGGACTGGAAGTGTAGTGAGTGTGGTTTCCTTCTCCTCCTGACTGGTTACGCCAGTACTGAGTTGAGAGAGCTTAGCCTCCAGTTTGGCTATATGTTGGAATTTGTTGGGAGGAGAAGAGGGTTGTGTTTGAACATGAGGCAGTTGTAACATTGCCTCAAGATTCCCAGATTCACCAGCTGGACCGGAGAGGAGATTGACAACTGACCTTTGGACATGCTAGAATAGTATTGGGAATTCCTTTATAATTGAAAAAAGGGCCAATGGGGAACAAGGTGCTAAAGGGGAGTTTGTGAGGGTGTAGTGCTTTTAATTTTTTAGTGCTGAATTATATAATTGCTTTAGTGAGCAAATGCCAGACTTTAGAGTAGGAATAGGGCATTTATTTTGAGAACTAGATCAGTTCTGAGGGAAAAAAGTGAAGAGCAGACTTTGTGGAGCCAAGAATGGTTTAAACCCAATTAAGCAGTGCTGCCCAATGCTGCGCTATGTGCAAAATTGCACAAAGCCGCGCTAAAGTGGGTTTTATACAGGGAGACTTGAAAGAGCTAGAAATTGGCCCAAAATGGCCAATAGACTACCAGATTCTTGTGCTGGGGACACTTGTCCAGGGATAGAGATAGATAGGCTGCTCTAAGCTCCCCACTGCCACTGGTGAACAAAAAAGCCTCCCTTTATCCAAGAAAGGAAATGGGCAGCACAGGAACTTTCCAAAAGTCCAGAATACAGCAAATCCTGTATTTGGACTACTCTAGGTCAGGAAAGACGGGAAATAAGGATAATTGTTTTTTTTTTTGTTTTTTTTTTTGCAACAAACTGCAGGAAAATGCAATAAATATGTAACACAGGCTAGCATACTTGAGTGTGTAGCCTCAACAGGTAAATGCAACAAACAGGACAAACTTTAAAAGCGCAGGTGCAAAAACAACTTTAAATAGTTTAAAACAGTTCAAGAAGCAGAAATACTTGCAGTTTAGCTAGATTGGACAGTCGCCCAGGTAGTAGCAGGAAAAAAACACATCAGGTTAGCAGTCACTCTTTTAGCCTCTCTGCTGCTAGCACCACTCTGCAGGATCACAAGGAGATTGGCTGAGTAGTAACAAGCGCTAAAACCATGCCAAAGTGGGTTTTATACAGGGGAACTTGAAAGAGCAAGAAATTGGCCCAAAACAGCCAATAGACTACCAGATTTTTGTGCTGGGAACACTCCTCCAGTGATAGATAGGCTGCTCCAAGCTCCCCACTGCCACTGGTGAACAAAGAAGCCCCCCTTTATCCAAGAAAGGAAATGGGCAACACAGGAAATTTTCAAAAGTCCAGAATACAGCAAAGCCTGTATTTGGACTACTCTAGGTCAGGAAAGATGGGAAACAAGGATAATGTTTTTGTTTTTTCTTTTTTGCAACAAACAACAGGAAAATGCAATAAATATGTAACACAGGCTAGCACACTTGTGTGTGTAGCCTCAACAGGTAAATGCAACAAACAGGACAAACTTTAAAAGTGCAGGTGCAAAAACAACTTTAAACAGTTTAATACAGTTTAAGAAGCAGAAATACTTGCAGTTTAGCTACATTGGACAGTCACCCAGGTAGTAGCAGGAAAAAAAAACACTTTTTAAGATTGTATTCCTTGTTGAAGCTTCAATTTTATAACATGTTACCAATCTATTTCTTTGAACAGAGTATCAGTATGAGAGCTGACTGAATGTTAACCTACTTACTACCATTTGGAAATTTTATTAGAAGTCACACAGAATTAGGGAATTTAAAATACAAAGTGTTGCTAATGTGATGTAGTGGGTAAGTGATTTATCACAAAAGCAGTGAGCAAAAACATAATGATGCTGCTTCACTTAGGTTTGATTAGCCGTTTTGAACGATGCATATTGGGTTAATTGGCTAAGTTGATAGATCACTGTTTTCTCTGACTGCATTTTGCTTAGAACCTTCATTATTTTAACATCATACAGGCATAATATATATATTTGTATATATATATATATATATATAGAGAGAGAGAGAGAGAGAGAGAAGAACGGGAGTCAGGATGTTAAAATTTGATAAATATTTGCCAATTAAAACTGGAAAGAATGGAGCATTTGCATTCATAATGTAATTAGTATATGATGTGCTTACATTTTCTCTAGTGAACTGAAACCTTATCCAAAGCCTCTTGATAAAGAAGAAGGATGTTTCTGTCCTGAAGGCATGTTTAGAGAATCAATGTACAGTGTTAAATGTGTCTATAAGTGTCCTTGTAAGTATAAACCTTTTGTTAATTTATTCCCTACTATATTTACTCTAGTAAGGCTTGCACATCTTTTGCTGAACACCATGAAAAGTTAATCTGCTACTGTATAGTTGTCTTTTGAATATATAGATAATCACAATTGTTGATTCATGAAAATTAAGAAATTAATAATACATCTGTTCTCTAACATAACTGCTCACTCTAACAACTAACATGATACTTGTTTTCTTCAGCTTGCTGTGGACCACTGGGAGAACGAAAATATGTAAGTTAATCTTTTTTTTTTACATTTTGGAGCATCAGAGTACAAAAATAATCATATTAATACTGATTTATTAATTTTAATACAATTTTATATTTGTTTAATTTTAAAAAGTTAATACGCAAACTGTTTACTTCCTCCTTGCAGGCAAATTTAACTGAAAAATATCAACTGAGACAAAATTATATGAAATTCCTTATTTTTTTAAAAAAGTTTTGTCCTGTAATAGTGTACCTGGACTTGCTTTATGATTGCATGATATGAAATACTGTGGTCTAAACCATGATTTAGGGATGTATTTGAAACTAAAAGGCTCTTAGTACTATGAACTCATAATCTAACCTCATGACTTTGATTTCTAAAACCCATGCATGCATATATGCGGGTTAGACCTAAGGACAATAAGAGCTAATTTCTTACTTGCCAGTTATCTTACATTGTACAAAGAACTAATATTGTAGGATATATTGTTCATATAAATAGTCATTGTACAGTTTTATGATTTGTTTGATGTTTGGTACATGCACCCATTTATGCATATCATTTTTTGATAATAGACTCATTTTTTATCTTAAATGAATTTTCCCTGAATAGTCATTGAGGCATAGAAAGCTAAGATGTGGGCTGCTTTCCTTTTGTCATGCCTGTGTCATATCTTATATCTTAATCAGTAGTTCCCATGAGTGAGCTGTGTGCTTCTCAAGGTACAAGTCCTGGATGTAGACACAAATTAAACATCATATTGTTGGGATGGCACTATAGTTTTTGCCTTATTTCCAGTCCTAGGTAAATATGTATAACTCTCCATCATACCTCTCAACCTCTGGACAAAGCCATTAATAAAAGTGGGACAAAGTCCCAGAAATATGGCCAGTTATTAAATATTGCTATAACAAACTTAGAAAGTTAATAAAATAACAGGTTTTGCATTAGCATGAATTTTCTGAAGGGCATGAAGTCTGAAATTCAAATGCCTGTCATTATTTTGTAACTTCAGTCTGTAATGACTTGCCACTAATCTGCCAGAAAAAAAACACAGTTTTATGAAAAAATGTACCAAAAATATGAGGCAAAAATCTGGACATTCTGTGAAAATCTGCACAGTTGAAAGGTATGTCATCCATGCCAAAAATGTAAATGCTAATGCTTTCAAACAGATGTTCTTTAGTGGTTGTTCTTTCCCTTATCTCAGCCAGATGTTGCAAGCCTACTGCAATATCCCACATGCCATAAAGAGACTGGAAAGCAATGCAGAACTCTAACCAACCTATCAAAGAAAGAGTGATGACCACCAGCTACTCACTCATTCTGTGCCTGGTGGATCACTTGATCATGTTTTAATTCAGGCAGCTTGCACCACAGATGAAAGTCATTCCTTTCCACCAGTAGACTGATGTGAAAGATTTAGATGACAAGTAATCTTGGCAGAATAATATTCTTTACTAGGGATATCTTTCTACAATAATATTCTTTACTAGGGATGTCTTTCTTTTTGTTTTTTTTCTTGACTGCTTCAAGAAGCCAAGAAAATCTAACACTACTTTTGGGAAAAATGCCTTCCTTATTTGCAGAACTGTCACATTACTGTAGAATCAAATCTGTATGTAAAATAATCATTTGGTAAAAAAGTAATATCCTCATTTCATTAGTTAAAAGTTAAAACAAACCTGTATCACCTTTAACACTATTTTCCCATTAAACATATGAATTTACTGGAAGTACAAAAGGCACACTATATAGAACATATTGCATGAATTGTAGAAGAGTATGAAAATATGTGTGCATTTGTTTGTATGTGTGTCTGCAATTTGACTTTAATCACCATGTTAGGGGTTACATAGCCAAAAGGAAAAATACATTTATGAAATGAGATTAACACTTAATGTCTAGATTTTCTTATTAGTCCAGTAGCAGTGATACAATCATGGGATGCTGGTGGTCTTAAAGTTGAATCCCAAATGAGACTAATAATAGGATTTTAACATTGCCTAAGCAGAAGGCTTTCTGTGTGTGTGTGTGTGTGTGTGTGTGTGTGTGTGTGTGTGCGTGCATGTGCATGTGCATGTGTATGTGTGTGCGTGTGTGTGTGTGCGCGTGTGTGTGTGTGTGTGTGTGTGTGTGTGTGTGTGTGTGTGTGTGTGTGTGTGTGTGTGTTTTTGTAACTGTACCTTAATCACCATGTCAGGGGTTTCCGGGTTGAAAGGAAAAGAGACTTAAGAGAAAACTCATCATTTTTCTATTTAGAGACTGTTGGTAGACCAGTAGCAGTGACATCTACACAAAATGCTGGAGTTCTTAGGTTTGAATCCCAAATGAGAGTGAATATTTTTCTTTCATACTTCTATGATTCTAACAAAAGATTTTTGTGTGTGAGTGCAAGAGCGTGTTTATGTGTGTATATGTGTGTGTGTGTGTGTGTGTGTGTGTGTGTGTGTGTGTGTGTGTGTGTGTGTGTGTGCACGCACATGTGTGTGTGTGTGTGTGTGTGTGTGTGTGTGTGTGTGTGTGTGTGTGTGTGTGTGTGTGTGTGTGTTTGATACTGCATCAAAGCGCTTTCATTGATATATTCAGAACATTCGCTTTTGTTTAAGGTACATGTCGTTATGCTACCAAAATGGTAAACAGTCAATTTACTAACTTATCATCTCTGCACTTGTCATTATACTGATATGTAAATGGATACATTGCCAGCCTTGCAAACATGTTATGACAGGTTGTGAAAACTAAATATCATTTATAGATAACCAAACAC
The DNA here is from genome assembly GCF_019279795.1 of Protopterus annectens. NCBI lineage: Eukaryota > Metazoa > Chordata > Ceratodontiformes > Protopteridae > Protopterus > Protopterus annectens. Next base: position 1,059,342,168 of record NC_056745.1, read on the forward strand.
AGGGAACTGACAAGAACAATACAAAAATCCTACTCCACAGCCACTGTAGGCATCCAGACACTATAATTTCTTCACAAAATACAAGTTGAGTGCTTTCTTCCCACAATCGAGTCTTCCTCAGAATATTTAAATGCCCAAACAGCATGCTCTTAAATACCCATGAGTAACTACCCCACCCATTTCAATTAAACAATCAACATAATAAACATAATATTTAAAAGCAATCCACTCATAAAACACATTCAACAAATTCAAATAAAATGAAATGAAGTAAGTAATATGAATAAAATAAGATAATTTTAATATATACATTTTTCATTCCAGGGGACTGAAAAACAGCATTAATGGCTCACTAAATACTAAATTGTAATACATGTATATCCTTATACTTTTGATAGAAAAAATGTTTGTATAGTAATAATTATACAAAATTACTTCTACAAATATTTGTATGCATATTCATTTTGTATTAAGTCCAGAAAAAAAACATTCCTAAGCCATAATTCTAAAAACTAAAACCAAAATATTAAAACAGTACATTCTACCATGGCTTTAGATGTCAAAATGTATAAAAGGATGTTGTACATCGTTTAACCTAAAATATTTTTTAATGTCAATGTACACATTATATTAATAGTCTCATTAATACCAGGAAACTGGGTGGCATTGAGTCTCAGTTGCCACCTCAGTTCCCATAAATCCAAATGCACATCCAAAATAATAACCCTTTGACAATTTGCTGGAGCACTATTTATAAATTTTATTGGAACAGTTAATGGCCCAAGTGTTAATCGAGCTTGGTAATGTGAGTACTGGAATCTCTGGGGTAGACATAAATATACTATAATATGACGTGTATATATACACACACACACACACACACACACACACACACACACACACACACACACACACACACACACATACACACACACACACACATACACACACAAACACACACACACATCAAGACCTCCTTGCCATAAAAAATAGATACATTTGAGTGCAATGTGACCATTTATTGTATTACATTAACATCAATTCAACTAAGCAAATAGTTTTAAACATTTACATTTAATATATAAATTGCACTGTGCTTTTTGCAGCAAAAGGAACTCTATTAGTATATTCAGCAAACCATAGGTTTTGTAACCATTTAAATACCATTAATAGCTGCATATTGCATATTTATTTAAATGATCACTGGCTGGGGTCCCTTCACCTATGTGGACTTACTTGTAGGAACAACTAGGTGATGTACACAGTGCCTCATTGGCTAAACCATGAATCATGTCTTGACCTTCCAGAATCTCATCTCTTTATGAATTCTAATAACTACCTATGATCCAAAAAGAGGTGGAATGAAAGGGTAGAAGAGACCACAAAAAAGTATTTGCCCACCAGCATGTTGTTCAAAACAGACAATCTTTTCTTAATAAACAAATAGTGATTTAAATTTCTCCTGAACATGAATTGCCAGCTGCAAATTGAACAAGTCCCATTCCAATTCATTCAGATGAATTCTGTCCATTTCCCATAAGTCCAGGTTTATTCTATTCAAATCAGGGTGATCAATTACGAAAAACCCAATCTGTTTGGCTACTCTTGATATTCTGTGGTGTAGGAATCTAAGTTAATTTCAATGACAACAGGTTTTTAATCACAGTGCCAAATCAACCTGAATATTATGAAAGACCAACCTATGTATATGAATCTGAATTTGTGGTTTAGTATAATTAAGTCCTGCAAAATTTTCCCAAGAGGAATGCATTTTGGTATCAAATACAACTCATGTCCCTTAAATTAATTATTTATGGCTGAGAATGCTAACAGAGGTAACTATGTTACTCCTGAGTACCCCTCCATACCACTGTCCATTCGCCAGGACAGAGATCAAGATTCAAATCATTTTGCCTGATGGTAGTTCTTTATAGTACTCTTTGAATAGAGGAATGACTGATAATCAGAAACTATTGTTCAACAACAATAACAAAATCATGTAATAGGTTCACAGGTTCATAGATGTGTACTAGGCTAATGGCCCTGGAGCCTTTACAAACCTAGCCCATAAGATTACCCTGCCATCATGCCACCTGACTTTAGTTTCAAGTGTCTCTGTTGAACAGAGCCACTGGAGTGATCATTGGGGTGAATTTTCTATTTCCCATCCACTCATCAAGGTTCATCTTGAAGAGATCCAGTGAGGCACTATGTTTGACATGTATATGAAGTCTATTCCATAGCATGGGCAGTCTCTGGGTTATGAACCTGTCCCTCCAGCACATTTTGTTGATTGTGGTAATGAGGTTGAGATCTCTGGAGAGTGTGGTGGAGAGGGATTGGGATTTCTTTAGATATAGCATTTCTAACAGAGCTGGGTCAGACATGGCTTTGTAAGTCAAGCAGAGATCGCCTCTAAGTAGGCGATATGAGTCAGAGAATAGTTGGAGTTTTTTGAGTCTGTCCATATAGGAAAAGTGTTTAAGGCCTAGGACCCTCTGTGAGGTACTTTTGTGGCCTCTCCAGTTGTTGCAGGTGTCTAGTGAGGTACATGCCAAATGGGGCATTGTACTCAATGATTGGCCTAATGACGGAAGAGAAGAGGGAGACAATGACCTCTTTGTTCCTGGATGCAAAACCCTTAATAATGAAATGTACCACATAGAAGGACTTTCTGACCACAGTGGCAATGTGGTGGTCAAAAGAGGTTGCTGTCAGCCGGTGTTACCGGACCTCTTATAATACCTTCTGTGTTCAGTGGACTACCATCAAGGTGGCAATTCATGGGAACTGGGTTTTTCTCAAAGGCGATGATGACACATTTTTTGGCATTGAGCTTAAGGCCATGGTTCTGACACCAGTCATTGGTCTCAGTGAGGCCTTTCTGTAGGATGTCAACATCACTTGGGGAGTTAATAATGGCTCCCAGCTTGTAATCGTTTGGGGACTTTGTCAGCCAGAGTCTCTTTGTTTTGACCTGGACTTCTGAAAAGAAAATACCAAACAGGAGAGGAACCAGGACCACTGTGGGACTCCACTTGTGACTGGTCAGCAGTCTGACTTGCAGTCAGCTACTTTCACACTGTGGGTTCTATCTGTGAGCCAGTTTGCAACACACCTAGTGATATAGGGGTGGATGCCTAGCTTAGTGAGTTTTTCTATGATTCCTGAGTGGGGAATGGTATCAAAGGCAATTGATATCTCTCAATGGCTAAATCATATGTTATCTATATTCTGAATGAGTGAGAACTGTAAACTTGATGATCAATGCCTTAACAAAACAGTGCCTTATTAACATAATGTTGGTATCGTATAAGGACAGTGGTTGTTCAGTTTTTTACTGGAATTCAAACTCATAAATGACAACTGCCTACATTTGTTTGTACAGCTGACATCCTGTGAACCAGGAAGGAGGGCAAAGGTTCTGATATCTGTATGCATGCCTGGTAAACAGAACCTGATGATCCATTTTAGATTTACTTTGCCAAGTTAACATGCTCAGGTTTTATCACATCAGCCCATTATAGCAACTTTATTAGTTCACTACTCCTAAAGCCCCAGTGTATAACCACATAAATAATGTATCTCAAATTACCAATGAATTGAATTTCTTAACAAACTTCATTACCCCTTTTACTACCACCATCAACAATGCAGCACCTATAGGCATTCTTTGGACTGTGTCATTAGCATAAACATGACTGCAACCTTTCCATATTCTTTTTATAACTCAGGGATGAGAAAATTGGGCACATTAAAAATCTGGCTAACCATCCAAAAGCTGTAATCTGTATATGTGAAGCACTGTGACAATCTTGTGAGGCGCACCTGTGCAGAATATAATGTACCACGGTATCCAACACCCCATGCTTATCCTTTATGGGCAGTTTCAAGTAAAAATGTTTAAACTTGACTATGGTTGAGGTGTGGGTTCTTCTAGTGCTTTATGTCCATGAACTACCCATCATTTTTGTCCATTAAGCCAGATTTGCAAAGGGCTTGCAGCTAAATGAAGCTGAGCCTTTGGAGTCAGTAAGCAAAACCTGGGAAGCTGTAAACAGGATTAACTATAAAATAATGTTAGATTAATTTCTAAACAGGGAAGTACTAGTAGCCTCAAAACAGCTAAAAATCTGTTTAAATGTGATGCACTCTTTAGTACAGTGTGATTATGAGAATGCAAAACAACTCTCTTGTCCATGAAATGATCCTGCCACACATACATATTGAGAGCCTCCCACACCCAAAGTCAAATTGAGATATGAATCAAGATATCAGTTCATTTTCAAACATTATATAATATAAAGATTTGTTCAGCATCACATTCACACTAAAAGCCCATGTGATCATTGATCATGTGCCCCTGAAATTTTTTATGTCTTAAAATCATTTACATTTGACTGAAATACCAAAACCTTATATACAACTTAAACTGGCAGTCATATTTTCAATCTAGTTTATCATGTAGATCCTTTGTTACAGTCATTAGGAAGTGTACCTTCCACCCAACAGTTATTAAAGTTATTAGTGATATCACATTTATTTTGCTTATTGAACAATTATACTGCATCATATCAAGCTGCGCTGCCTTTACATGTTTGGTATTTCAAGATTTTTCATGACCCTTCTATTTTTGATATGATAGCAATTTAAAATAGATAGCAATTTAACCAAACACATTTTTTTCCATTGATGAATACCAAAAAAGATGTACTCATTTAGCAGCACAGCTTTCTGTTATTGTTTTCTGCATAATCACAAAGAAAGTGTGTATAGAACTCAACCAGACCATAGCAAAACAGAGTAACATTTGTGTAAGAAACATCTAGACTTCTCCATTGATCAGAGCATCAAGGTATAAATTCAAATTTCCCTTAGGGATATAAACAGACTGTAGCAAACTGGCACTTGATTGCATAATGACCCCCAAGTCTTTTTGGATGTAGTTTGAACTACATTTTTTTTATTTGATTTTTATTTACATATAGAATATTATACCTTTCCTCTCTTTTAACTGCTGTAATTATTTTTTTGATTTTGTAGTATTCCCACATCTTCCTTATCTTTTTCTTTTCATAACTGTTACAATTTTAATTATCCAATTTTCTTCAGAAGCACATGCAGCTGAAGACATAGGTACCCTCTGCCACTTCCAGCATAGTTGTTTCCAATTGCCTACTCCCTCTCACACTTAAATCTGTACATACTTGCTTCATTAAATTAAAATTTGTTTTCTCTCTGCCTATCTCTCTCTCTCTCTGTCTATCTCCCACTATCTTTCTCAATAATTAACATCTACCTTGATCTCTCACCAGGATTTAACATTAAATTTGATATCTCATGAGAAAGATTGGACCTCAACAACATTATATTCCGTTATGCTGCATTCTGTAGTGAACAATGCGATCTACCTGAAAACAGATTATCTAAGAACATATCCCACAGACCTTCGGCTTCAAATGCGAGTGCATTATCTGCTAAACTAACTGTTATTAGAAATAATCAGCTCAACTAGAGAATGATTTTGTTTACTGGCATATGAAATATTTACTACTCTTAGCATATTGATTAGTACCTTAAAGTTGCAGTATGTCTTTTCCATTCAGCATTCCACATTTATCATTTGATTACTACTGTTTTCTGAATTGCATTTTAACTTCATTATTTTTAGTGCATCCTATTAAGGTGTAGTCACTACCTGCAAGGTGACCTTCAATATCAGCCCACCTACCCAGTAAACCATTTGATAAATATTGATTTTTAAGTAATTTCTTTTGCTTTTTAGCCTGGAGACACGTGGATATCAAACTGCCATAAATGTGTCTGTAGCAACATTACAAAAACAGAAGACTGTGTACCACTTCCTTGTCCACCACGGCCTACCTGTCAACAGGATGAAACACTAAATATATACAATACTACAGATGGCTGTTGTCCACTTTACACTTGTGGTATGAGTGATTTTATTTCCTTTTTATTGTGTTGTTTAATTATTGATAGTTAGTACATATAGATTTGCTGCTCTTCTTAGAATGCAAAATTAAAAATGGTGGACAGTAACAAAACAACAGAAGCATGATAAGGAAACACAGCAGAGTAATAAGTAAATTAACTGTTACTTAATTTCAGATTATTTGGTATAGAATCTTCTGAATTATTAACTTTTTTTGCATAATGTACTTTAAGGACATATTTTCAATTTACCTTTTTCATCATTTAAGAAACCTATTTCAGTCTATTTACATAGAAGGTTGTGCAGCCTTTATTAGAAAAATGTAATCCCATCTTGAAAGATACACCAGATTTTATTAGAAAACTAAGAGTATGGTATAATAATATGGGCAAGGATGTAGTGCAGAACAGTAGGCTTTTACTGGTAACTTTAGATATAACGTCCTTGTTTACAGTTATACCTAACGAGTTTGGGATAGAATCAATTCGTGAGTTTTTAAATAACTCTTCTACGTTTGTAACAAGGGATATTGAAACATTATGTTTATTATTAAACCTGGTTTTGAATAATAATATATTTTTTTTATTTGATAGTCAATTTTATATGCAAAATACTGGTGTTGCTATGGGTACGCCCGTAGCTAACACGTATGCAAACTTGGTACTTTTTACATAGGAAAAGAAGTTTGTCGTAAATGACACTAGTCCATATATTAATAATATATTATTTTATCAACGGTTTGTGGACGATTGTTTCCTCATATGGAAAGGTGATGTGGATGATTTGTTACAGTTTGTACACTTTTTGAATGAATCCACTACTTTCTTAAAGTTTAAAATACAATTTTCTGATGTGTTCATTAATTTCTTAGATCTTAAAATAGGGATACAGGACAACATAATGTATACTACAGTACATAAAAAAGTGGTATATGCATGCAGGTATGTTCATTATAACAGCATGCATGCATCACATGTTTTTAATGGTATAGTTAAATCACAATTTAATAGAATATGTAGACTTAACACGAATGATAGTCTCTTCATGTCACAGCTGGATGAAACCATTAATGAATTTAGAAATAGTGGTTATCCAGACAGCGTATTAGAAACATCTAAAATGGATACTATAAATAATAGGCATTTAGGTTTAAAACCTTTATTTCTTATGGATGAACACCAGAATGAAAATATTGTGGCACACGGAAATCGTGAGACCCTAAGATATGTTACTACTTTTAGTTGTATGACTAGGTTTGTAAGGAACATTATAAAGAAAAATTGGGTTGTTTTATTGGCATCCAGTGAAATTAAATCCATTATTGGTGACAGACCACTTTTTTCTTATAAAAACATGGCAAATTTTAAATGTAAGCTTGGTTACAAGGATTTAAAAAAAAAAAAAAAAAAAAAAAAAAAATTTAACTGAAGTGAATAACATTAATACATATGGAACTTTAAAATGTCTCAACTGTAGTTGCTGCCCTGATATAATAGATAAAGAAAATAGCTTAGACTTTAAGCATCCGGTAAGTGAGATTATATACAAGTTTAATCTCATGGCAACATGCATTTCAACTAATGTGATATATTTAGCTACATGCACGTCATGCCATTGTTTTTACGTAGGTAAGACTACGAGAAGATTAAAAGACCGTATCATTGAGCATAAGTCTGAGATACGGAGAGGGAATGATAGGAATGCCTTATATAGACATATATCCTTATGTGGCAATCAACACAAGTTTAGATTTCACATTATTGATAGAGTGTGTGTATCCATGAGGGGGGGGGGTTGACATTAACAATTTATTAGATTTAAAAGAATTTGAATGGATTTTAAGACTTTCAGCTGACAAGATGCCTGGTTTGAATGTTGCTGTCACACTAAAGCCTATATTAGTGAAATTACAACATTCAGTACTGAAATAATTGTATTTTAAAGTTTATGTATATATATATATTTTTTAAATACATAGTTTTTAAACACAAATTTTCATCACATGATCTTTGGCTGCTGGTCATGTGCTTTGTTGGCTTCTATTTAAATGTTTGATTTTATTTGTAACCTGTATGAGTATTGATAAAGGGTTTGTACCTGAAAGCTTTGCTATTAAACGGGTGTGTTTCAGTGTATTTTGGTGTTTGCTTATTAATTCTTTGTATACCCATAAGTATCAGACATATACCAAGAGTGTGATGATGAAAGTATAAAAGTCATTAGGTAGAAAATGCACTCTCACTTTTGTCAGATGCTAGTAGATTCCACATTCCCTAAATTGCAGATAAGTCTGATTATGAGTGCAGAGGGTGAAGTCATTTTATGAGGGTTAGGAGGGCTTTTCTTCAAGTAAAAGCAAAGTTTCAATTCCAGCATATATTCTTTTTTATTGTTTAGCTTCAAGCAGAAAATAAATACATCTGCTGTTTTCTAGTAAAGTAAATAAAACAGACAAAATATATAATGTATCTTATAAAATATAACATGAGTGATTTGTCACAAATAGGAAGGATATGCAAGGTATTATGAGGCATATTCAGGGAGTATGTTGGGTAAGTAATGAATAATCAACAATGTTTATATGCTTATGGTGCTCTTTTACATACTTTAAAGCAGAGTTATTTTGCAAAGAAGAGTAAGGAAAAATTTAATGTTATGTTCAGGTTGGGAAGCTTTCTTGCAACATCCTGAATTATTTTTCACTGCTGGACTTCATTTAAATTATTCTGGTGGTACACATTTAAAAAACTGTCTTTTAACCATTGCAAACCTTTTTAGGAGTGTGAATAAAGCAAGTGCTATTAGAACAAAACCCAGTGAAGCACATAACCTTGTAAAGATTTATTATGCAACTGCAAAAAGTCTAAATAAGAAAGCAGCTGAGATTCAAGTTCTTAGCTTATTTATATGACTTCAAACTTCTGGTTATTATCAAAGCCCATCAATGTGACAGTAATCCCTGGATTTCAAAAATTGAGTGTATAAGAACTAGCTCTTAAATTCTAGAAGTTCCTGCTTTGACTGTACACAATTAATGGTTCATCAACAAGTTTAAATTGTATTTAATTAGCAAAAGATACATTCTAATTATGTTTTACAGCTGAGTTAATTGAATGGGTATCTAAAAAAATAAGGTAAAATAAAGGCCTTGCAATGATATATTGCAGTGTTGCCTGTACTTGTTCCATTCGTAAATGTGCTATCCTTTTTGTTACCTAAAATTTGACTAAACTTAGTCAAGCTGGCTTCCATAACCTCACTATTGGCTTTTCTCAGCAATTCAATTGGGTATTATCTTTCGAGAAACATATTAATTAATTTATGATTTTTGAGGGCAAAAGTCTAATCATCTGCAAAAATATTAAATGGTGTACCAACTGTCCTTTACCAGTGTTTCTTTTTTGGTGTTGAGGGTGACAGCTATGGAAGGGCAAATATGAAACAGAGAATGCTAAATATCAATAATACATGATTTACAATAAAAATTGATATTATTCCTTAAGATAAATACATCTGAAAAATCAGTCTCTTCCATATCATTCATAAACATAAAGCTAAAACAGTGGCTATGTTGTTAATAAATTCAATAAATTCCTGTAAATGTGTTATGTTAACCTTCCAAAGATTAAAAATGCAATCATGAAACCTGTTGCAACTATAAATATTGTGTATGTGCTTGGAATTGAGAATACATTTGTCTTACTACACAGCAAGCCCCTCTCCCATCACAACCTCCATTAGTTGTTGGAAGTATTCTTGTTAATCTTGTTAACTCAAAAGATGAAATCACTTAATTTTATTAATTAATTAATCTTATTAAAAAGTGTTTTACAACTGCTGGTTTAACTTGCTTTTTGTTTTGTTTATTAGTTTTCTAGTAATTTAAACATTGTCAGCCATTCTTCACATTGGGATGATATTGACTCAGGGAATATCTGTTTAGGACTGGCACTTTTCAGCATGGCCTATATGTAAAAATATTTGAATTATTCACATACAAAGATGATATCAGATTAGCATCAGTTATTACAAAGGGCTCTTATTATAATCTGGTCATTAACTATCTTTCTAATGTAGTAAAATGGCTTACTAGGAACGCATTCATCACCGATTTCAGTAAATTTAATTTCATAACTTTTGGGGCTGTAAAAGTCAATCATGATTTCTTATTATGGGAAAACAGCTGTTGGGAGAACTTCCTTATTTAATGTTTTTTGGTGTCTACATTACCCTCAAGTACAATATTGAAGCCAATGCTTCAGTGGCAGATCTAAAGCAATAAAAGTATGTGGCAAAATTTTCAGACATTTTCAATATTGATCTTTTGCTTTGGTGATAAAATTGTTTCTATCTAATGTTAACATAATTACTGAGTCAAAATCTATCTTCTTCAGTGATAAGGTGTTTTATTCTGTATGAGGGAACAGAGAGAAAATTTACTAGATGTCCATGTGATGTTCAAGATCTTAATTATTCTGAAAGTGTCAGTATTTGGACTTATTTTCCATTCATTACCACTTTATAAACACATTATACTAAGCATTTGTAGTTTTATACATTGGGGGTTAAGAATCATGCTAGGTTTGGAGTTGACTCATTCTGAAAGATTGTTAGGAGATCGCAATCATTGGTACCATATTTGTTCTTGTAGACCTATAAGACATTTTAAATTCACTTTCTGTATGTTCCATTTATGGAATAATCTCCCAATTCATATGCATGAGTCCATGAGTGATTTTTGGTGTATACTCCTCAAATTTAGAGGCTGTGTTCTAGCATGACCTTCTATATACATTGAACTATGAACTGAGAGCTAAGAGTTCTTATGAGATGTTCATTTAAATGTTTTAGCCACTGGGGACAGAGACCTTTCCACGGGTTCCTACTTTCAACTTTTTTTCCGATTGCTTACATGCCATTCAGTATATGTTCTGTCAGTAGATCATTACAGCTCCACAACTTACATGTTCTAGCATGTCAGTCAAGTGTAATATAATGAGCTGAAATAAGCAAAGTGAGTATGAATGCAAACATATTTTTGGTTTCATAGACTGTCTTAGTCAAAAGAACATTTTCTCTTTGTTTTCATTGCAGAACCTATAAGGTGCAAATATAACCAGCAGGAATACAAGGTTAGTAATGTTGCTTCACTTTCTGTTCTTGACAGACTTGCTAACCAATGTACAGACATACTGACATTAAGAAAGGCGCCAACAATACTCCCACTGGAAACGTTATGGCTTAAAGCTGTCACAGAATTCTCGAAGTTTGTACTAATATACCTTGACTGACTGCTAGCCAGTAGTCCTTCACAACAGCAACATTTGTTCATGTATACTCATTTCTGTAGCAACTATATCCAATTATAAGACAAAGAGGCTCCAACTTATTTTCAGCATTGTCCTTATATCTTATAGTGCTTATGGCTTCAATACAACTGAATTTTTTTTTTCATTTTTCTGAAGTTTTACATCCATATATTATATTAAATAATTAGATGAAATAAAAAGTACCTCACAACAGAAAAACAATAGATGTGTTCCTGATAACCAAACATAAAAAGTCTTGAAAACCTTCTTAAAGAATACAGCTTGCTGAAAATGAAAAATAGAAGTATTTGGAAATGAATGGGTGTTCAGCTTACATGATTCCAACTACCCTGAAGAGGAAGGTTTGAACTCTTTCAGAACTGAGGACATGAGTATTTGTGAGATAGGAAGGCTAGGCTAGAAGAGAAAGTAGGCAAGAGGGTAAATGGAAATATAAGGGTGAAGGTGGTTTACACAGGAAGAGTAGAGAATGAGGGTACAGTTCTGGATATAGCTGTAAGGGTACGGGAAGGCAAAGAGGGAGAGCAGCTGATGAAGAAGGTGCAAGGTTAAAGAAAGTCGCAAGGATGGATACATATTTAGGACATTAGTAGAGAATCTAATCAATATAAGAATAACAGTGGCGTGATAAGATGGAATAGAAGGTACCTTCTGATGGTTAAATAGGGAGGTGGCAGGTAAGGCACTATGTGGGAATGGTTGCCACGCTTTGTTATGATTCATGTTGTGACAGAAGAGGAATTTATCAAGTTATTTACTAAGTGCAACTTACATGGATTATAGTAAGGTATTCTACACACTTCCTACAAAATATCAGTTTATAATCTATCTGGACAAATAATAGGTAAAGGAGTTGTCAGATGTGAAGAAAGATGGAAATCGGGATACTGATGGATGTAGGAAAATGAGCCCTTTCAGTGTAGAGGGAGTTCTGGATTAGTACTTGGCCCAATGCTGTTTGCTGAGTTAATCTCAGGCATAGTGAGGGGACTGAAAACAAGATAACCTAATTCTGACCATCAGCAAGATAAGGAGTACGGTGAATAATGGGTGGGGAAAAACATATGGAGCTATCTGGGGAAATTAGATAGCTGGTCAGAGCCGCGCAACTAAAACCCATTGCCAGGACAGCTGCATCTAGACACCAGCCTTTGCAAGACGTTTAGACTGCCAACAAGATTACTTGCATAGACACATAAAGCAAGGGGCTAGTGTTGTTTTGGTAAGCAAACTTCTGCACCACTAAGGACAGATCAATGAGGCTACATATAACAGCAAGAGAATACTTGGATGCATTTCTAGAAGTATAGTCTGCAAAGCTAAACTGATCATTCTTCTATTCTAACTTGCACTTTTCAGGTTTCAGGTGAAGTACTGCATGTGTCGTTGTAGAGGATACACGGTAAAGACACAACAGTACTGGAAATAGTAGAATAAACAATTGCAATTAAGATGATGTAGGAACTAGACTGCGGGGTTAACTTAAAAGGATCGGACTTACACAATAGAGACTAGGATGGATACTGACATAGTTCTCATTGAAGTGGTATTTAGACAGAACTGTGATGTGGTGTAAATATGGAGGATCAACAGTTAAGGCATCTTATAGTATTACATTACCATAAAATAGCTCATAATTAAATCGTCTCAGTGACATAGAAAAATGAAACTCGGTATGTGACTCCAGATGGCACAGGTACTGGGGTAATTGATATCAGCAGGAGAAAAATGAGGAGGCAAGGCCTCTTATCTTTCTTAGGGGAAAGATGAATGAACATGTTAGGGCAACTCCAGACAGATCATCTTCTGCTAAAGGCCAGAAGCCAGTAGCAGTGGTCATATCTGGCAAATGTTGTGGGAGGGACAACAAAAAGCATGTTACTTTGTAGATGAAAAGCTATTTTTCGCAGTGCACAACCTCCACATCCTGTAGAACGTGTTATTTTATATTGAAACTGAGAAGCATTTTAGTCCAGAATTTAAGAAACAAATTGACAAAATGTGAATACAGCTATTTACTACTTCTTACGTATTGCCAGCATATTGGGCCTTAGAGAGTGCATGTTCAAGTAACAAAGAATGAGTGAGCAACAGTTAAGGGTCTGTCGACTCCACCTTCTTCCTGCCTCAGAGCACACCAATGACAAAAAATGTTGGGGACTGATAGCCCTAAGTAGAGAGTGTTCAAATAACATATGATATATAGAACTGGGGAGTAGAGAGCACCAAAATACAGTAACACTGGTTCAGGGACCTCAGTAGTTTACCCAAAAGAATAGCTAGAGTAAAAACTGCCCTTGCCAGAGTAAAGGCTCAGGTGCAGGCTGCATATCGATAAAAATATTAACTATGCATGTGTTTAACATTGTGCAGTTGCAGTGTTTTCATAATGACAATATTAGCTATACATGTGTTTAACCTTGTGCAGCTGCACCATTTTCATAATGAAAAAAAATATTAAACATGCATGTGTTTAACATTGTGCAGCTGCAGCATTTTATTCTTGCTTGATTTCACTTCCTCTTACCCACAATCCATATCAGTTAGATTAAACTTTTTATTGACTTTGTGTTCTATTTATATTATAATCATATACCTTCCTTCATCTTCTGCTGTTCCTTTTCCATTTATTGGGCAGTTTTAGACATAGAATCACTATTGATACTTAACATGCATACAGCATATACACCACATGCATATATTAAATACCTTCAATGTAAAAGCAGAAAATACTGACAAAAAATAATTACATTCTACAAAAGCGAAGCACTGAAGTTATAATTAATGTCAGTGGTGATTCCTAGCATGCATAATGCATTGCATTACGAACATAGATTGTCTACATTTATAGTATATGTTGAAAAGGCAGGCAAAACAAATGACAATGTTCCACTCAAACAGAATTAACAAAATGGCACTTAATAGAACTAAAAAAATAAAATTGTAAAGTAGGCACTGTCTTCTGAAAAAAAAAATCTAAGTAGCAAAGTTCCATAGATTCTGTTTGAGTTGCTGCATAACTAGTTTTTAATTTAAATTATGTAAAATTCCACTGCCAATCATGAGCGGACAGGTGATCCACTGTGGCGACCCCTAACCCAGAAAAGCCGAAAGAAGAAGAAGAAGAAGACAGTCATTATTTTTGATGATGCCAACCACAGATGATCATAAAATGTGTTTACTATTAATATAAAGCACAGAGATATAGCATAAACCTTATCATGGTTCTAGAGAATATGTAGCAAACTCAGTCCCACATTCATAAGTTTTATGTCATGCTTAGCAAAATATAACAAAAATTAAAATACTGTCATTTATATATTTTTGTGGGGAAAGAACTATCTACATTTATGTCATAAAGTAATCCATGTCCTGACTTCAAGGACCAACATTTTGAAATAGCAAGATCAGTAAATTAGTAACATGTTCTGAACTCACTGTATCCAGAAAATTGACTTAAAAAAGCCTTTTGTTATAAGGATTATTTTAATGAAAAGTCCATCTGGGATAGACTACATATTAACTAAAAAAGGATAATCTCTTATGCATCCATGGCACTCCTTAAAGCTGCATCAGGCAGAATCCCGCTCTTGTATTATTTTTTTTATAAAAAGCCTATGATAATCTATAGAAAGGCAGAGAGTAAGTAAGAAAAAAAGAAAAAAAGAAACACAAATAATGATAAGTGAAATACATATAACCTAATCAATAAAATAAAATAAAAATAAAAAAATTACATATGCAGCCATTTAGATTTATAATTTCCAGGATGACTTTAAATGTGAAAATACAAATTATAAACTATTTAAAGTTTCTTTTTTAAATATTTTTCAAAATAAATATAAGACTTACCATTTAGCTACAGTTATTCTTAACCAGATGGTTTTCTTTTTTCTGTACATGTGCCAACTATTGTAATTTGCTGTCTTTGACTTTTTCTTGCTCTCTCTCTTCATATATATATATATATATATATATATATATATATATATATATATATATATATATATATATATATATATATATATATATCTATGTATATATATGTATATGTATATGTATATATATATATATATATGTATATCTATATATATATTGTCGCCTCACAGTAAGACGCTGTCCAGTTCGACTCTCAGTTAGAGAGTCTTCTGCGTGGAGACATGCGTGAATGGGTATACCTTTGTTGAAGGTTGTGCATCAGGGCTGGCAACTCCATAAGTAAAAATCATTAGCGGACTGGAGTTCCGCTTTGGCGACCCCTAACCGGGAAAAGCCGAAAGTCAAAACAACTGAGTATCCAAAATGTTGCACATCAAAACAATGTTCATATTTTGCAGAGTGGAAAAGCCTCCACTCCATCCCCTACACCTAAGGCTGATAAAATATACATACTCTGAAATTTCAACACAGCAGGGTAAAGGCAAATTCCCTTACTCCACTCCACCATGATCCCATACAAAACACTGGCAGCAAAAACTCCATTGAAAACAATGTTCATTCATATGAGCAGTTGCTACTATTTACTGCCTGATAAAACATTTGCTCATATGAGCACTTGATGTTTCTGACTGTAACCATATACAAATATGTTAGCAGATCAGTGGAATTTTGATAAAAAATATATGACTGATTGGAATGTATTGAATACTGCACAGTCATATCTAAAAATTGCATAACAGTGTGGAAAGAGACTCTTCTTATCCAACTGCTAGACATTCTTGCTATCTAACATTATGATGTTTGATAATATGTTGTAATATGAATAAAGAATAATGTAATCTGGCATATGTAATAATCACAAGTATTACATATATCAAACCATATTTTATATTAAACACAATTTATTTGGTTCTTGAAAGAATTTCAAATACAGCCAATGAAGTTGTTCCACTCAAATCTGACAATCCACACTGATTCCTGGACAGTTTAATAATTCATTCATGTAGGATAGATATCAGTCTTGCACCTTCTCCTTTTGCAACAATTATTCAACCAGAATTACTTACAGTCAAGATTTAACCATTTTTAAATGTTCACTGTACTGTACACTTAAAGTCAGAAATCGCATAAGAGTGGGGGGGGGACTCTTCTTACTACACTAAACAATCTTGCTATTTAAAATGGGGATGCCTGACAAGAATTTGTTTTAATATCTACAAACAATAATATAACATGTTAAGATTGTACTTTGTGATTCT
The DNA here is from genome assembly GCF_019279795.1 of Protopterus annectens. Taxonomy (NCBI): domain Eukaryota; kingdom Metazoa; phylum Chordata; order Ceratodontiformes; family Protopteridae; genus Protopterus; species Protopterus annectens. The sequence continues at coordinate 1,059,358,649 of NC_056745.1, forward strand.
AGCAATATTTTGTTCACATTTCCCATTACAGATTATTGTTATAAAATATATTCAAGAATTATGAATTATGATTGCATGCTAGCAGCGTTTGCAGTAAGGATACTGCATAATAAAGAGAATTTTAACCGGATTTGATTTCTATTTTTAGTCTATATTTTGACACTGCACTTCTAACTAAACCACACTGTACCATTTGAGTAAAGTTAGAATAAATACGTGACAAATATGTTACCACATTACCTAGAAATGTAAAAAATAGTGCACATCTTGGATGATACTAAATGCTCAGTGTTTTGGTAATATGGCCATGCTCCTGTGTTGTCATAGTTTTCAAAAAGAACGTATATGTTAGTTAATCACTTTCTTCCATGACAGATTTCATTGAATTCATATATCTTTAGTCTAGAATCAATACCTGAAGTCTTAAATGACATGTTTTTTAACTTAATAAAAATATTTTTTATTTTAACGTAATTAACATGATTGTCTTACATGTAGTGATCAAATGAATTGGAACATATTATCACTTTAGATGTGTGTCATCTTATAATTATATTTTACTATTTTCAGCCGGGTGACGTATGGACTTCAGACTGCCATATATGTAGGTGTGACATATCATCCCATTCTGTGATATGTCAGCCTTATCAATGCCCACCACTTCCTGTATGTGGACAGAATGAGCAGCTGAAATACAGTAAAAACTCTTCCAATCCATGCTGCTTAGATGCGTATTGTGGTAAGTTAAAGTCTTAGCAAATTCATTAGTGGTTAATACTAATGAATATGAGATACGTATTTGTTACAGTTTTATTTTCTCAAGGAAAAAATAAGCTGGTGGTGGGGGGCTATAGTTAAACTACTATCTTTATCTTGTAAGTATGCCAATAAATATGCAGATTTGTTACTTTGAGATTTATTTTTAGTGAAAGTCTGCTAGCTTTAAAAATAATGTTTGTTATACAGTGTTGATAGCATATATAATATGGGTTAGTAAACAAAAGACAAAAAAGCAGTTTTGCCAGCTGTATTTTTTACTAAGGAGGTCATTTGCTCATTTGTAACAGCCTAACAAATTTAACACATGCTAAACTGTTTGCTCATGTGGAATATAATACTTTACCAGTACTGTACAGAGAAAGACAGAGAGTAAAACATGCACTAGTATTTAACAATAGCTAGTATAGTGGAGATATTAAAGGACAAAGTTTGCATACCTGGCATAACAGCAGATCTTAAATATATTCTATTTCAATAGTTGACACCATTATAAGTATATGTTAATTACAGGTCTGACCATATAAAAACACAGCAAGATTAAAATGCTGTCAGATAATGTATCTTAAACAATTTCAATATTTTTTTCATTTTTTTCTGCGCAACTATTCTTGACATTCATTGGAAAGTTTTGGTTTAACTTTGTCATTGAATGGAGATGGATATTGAAGGACCTTTATATGTAATTACGATTCTCTCAAAAAACATTTTCTCACATGGCTCTTTAGAGGTATGCATTGCTTTCTTATGACAATGGGAGAAGCATTTTACTTCTTAATCTGACAATTGCAACTTTTGGATCTTTTTTTCCTATTCAAAACTGATATTTTTAAAAATATGTTTGTCATACTTTTTTTAAACTTTTCCTGACATTTTTGATATTTTCTAGAGGTTATTATGCATGAATTCTTTATAAATCAAACTGAAAAGTTCTTCAAGGTAAGATCCAGCTATATTCATTCCTTATCAGAGAGGTAACAGACCCCTTCACGGCAAAAGACCATCAGCCTGTTCATGCCCTGTAAGAGCAGAAGCTGTTCTCTTTCACTGCAAGAGTCTACTGGCCTATGCATTCCTCTTAGAGATGAGAGTTGATTGCCAAGAATGGGTCATCATATGCTGTGAGGTTGTTCTTTTTTTTATGTGCCCAGCTTCCCTCCCTCCCTCTGTATCTATGACTTCAGCAGTAGATGCTTAAAAGGGTACATGTGACAATGTAAAACCTACAGCAAGGAGACCGGATGGAGTCCTTTAAACTTCTAAGTTTGGAATTGTTGGTTGGAAACTGCAAAGTCTGACTCAAGTCACAGTTTCCCAATGACAACACCTAGGCTTCAGAACCCAGCTGTCCCTCCCACTGATGAGGAATCAAGGGTTATGGGCATATTCAAAAAGCAGGTTTATACCTCATCAACATTTTCACTGTGGGCTGTAAACTATATGTCCCACATTATACATTCAACAGGGAGCTGTCAGATGAGATATAACAGAAACTGGATCAGTGGTCAAGATAAACAACTGAAAAAGAAACTGATGCTATAACTGTCCTCAACACCACTGACTACCATTGATTCTAGAAACAATTGACATCTAGAAGGTTTAGATTATTACTCTAGTTTTTTATTTTTGTTCCCAAGAAAATAAAGAACCTTGTGTATATTTTCAATTTCAGCGGCCTAAATCAATGTACTCTAAAATAAAACAGTTCGATGGTCACTGTGCAGCCATCCTATCATGTTTGTCAGGAGAAGATTGGACATGCTTTTTGGACCTTCAAGGTGGTCACCCCCCTTGTAAAGTTTGTCAAGAAGTCTACATTATGTTGTTGCTTCTGTGTATAAGCTAGTCATTACCATCACAGGACTCTTCTATATAGCCTTATCTCAGGCCTCAAGGTTTTCACCAAATGTGGGTATGCAGCAAATCGTATGTTACTGAATAGAAGTTTATTTCCCCACCTAAACAACTGTCTCCTTCTCCTCCCTCAAATATGTTTAACTAATTACAATATTCCAATTCTTATGGAAAAATAATGAGTACTGTAAAGTCTGGCTTGGAGTTACCCCATCTGTTCACTTTCATAGGTTGTGCCCTGGAAGCATTGCAATCCAAGGCCCATTTACCAATGATCACAATCATTCTACTTTAGTACTTGTATACCAGATTGCTTATTCCCAGAATGTCATGGTCTTTATTTGCCTCAGCCCTGGACCTAGTGGCATTATCTATGCTACCCTTTCCAAGGTTGTATATCAAAAGGTTTCAGTGGATACAAATAATTTAGTGGTCTCAAAGCTCAAAGCTATGCTCTTCACATCAAGGCTTTCAAAGCTTGTGAAGCTTATTTCAGACAGTGAAGACACACTCGTAACTTGAGCTTAGGTGATCCCTTTCTAACCTCAACCAGTCTACCAGTTATTAACACAGAATCCTGTAATCTGATGAGGACACTGTCAAGGTCAAACTATCCAAGATGTATGGTCACAGGCCATGGCCTATTTGAACATAACTGGTGATGAGGGCATCCTTTCTGTAGATCTTACTGTGTAGAGGTGCAATAGTCATCCTCACCAACAACATATCACTGGTTTGGTATATCAGCAGGTAAGGGGAAACTCAATCCTACCTTGTTTGTTGGGAAGAAATGAGGCCTAAAAAATGGCTTATGCTAACCAACTACTTTCCTGTTGAAAATCACATTCCTGGGGAAATCAACTTTCTAGCAGACAGGCTCAGTCACTGCCATCTTATGCCTCTTAAATGGTCCCTGAGTCCATGAGTAGTGTAATTGTTTTCAATTACTGGGAAAGTTTTCTTATGATCTGTTTGCAACTAGAACCATGTGCAGCAGCATTTTCTTAAATACCTACCCAATGGGATATCCCAGAGATGCTGTTTTCCAGAGATGGACCCAAGGACTCCTTAACACTTTTACTAATTTAGAATGATTCCAAAGGTCATTCAGAAAACCAAAGCTAGTTTTATAGCCCCATTCTAGCCTAAACAAATCTGTTTCCCCTGGATCAAGTTTCATCTACTGTAATAGTATCTCAGTCTTTGGCCCTTTATGACCCTATTGTCCCATCCCTTGGGTAAGCCCCATCCAGATATACACTCTATTATTTAACCACATGGTTATTCCAGTTCCAGTAATTACCAGAGATCTGATCTACTACTCTGCTCAAAAACCCAGGACTAAGAAAAGTATAATTTAAATGGAGTATTTCCCATTTGGCAGTTTAAATGGACTGTTTCCCATTTGGCTTTCCTCTAATTACAAGCTCCGTTTAGCACTATTATACCAATGGAATGGGCTTATTTATTTCATATTTTTTATAAAGGTTTTTGCCTATACTTTTTATCAAAGTGTATCTTGCTGCTATTTCCAATTTCCATCATGGTTGCAATTCTATGTCCCTAGTAAGACCTTTCTGAAGGATACGTTCCTCATTAGACCACTCTACTTAAGGATTCTGCTCCTCCCATGAAACCTTTGATTTAATAAGTTCAATCTTCATTCATTTGAGTTAGGTTTTACAGTAGAATTAATATATCTATCCAGGAAAACCCTCTTTCTCATTGCAGACCCTTCAGCAAGACAAAATTCAGATGTGTATGTCTTATCTGTCTGCCCTGCTTACTTGACCTTCCATAACAATAGGGTCTCTATGTAAACAAAATTATGTCTATAGAAGCAATATTCCTTTTGAATTATTTTGGTAGGGGTGAATATGTGCTGCTCTGCATGGATGATCACAGACAACTCAGATTTAATTTTGACAAAGTTGACCATTTATATATTCCCTAAAAAAATACTTGATCACTCTAGCCAAATGGTAAAAAAAAAAAAAAAAAAAAAAAAAAGAAAAGAAAAAATACATTAAAAGATAAGAAACAAAGTTTGGTAAACCTTACTCTTCTAATACTAGAGCATATTCTATAAGAATAATGGCTTCCTCACAGGAATTTTTAAGCCTTGGACAATAATTTTACAGCATGTGGATTCAAGATATGCCTTTGTGAAAAACTATTAGCTAGATGTGACCACTAGGTCTAGGTTTTTCTTTGATACCATAGTAATTGCAGGTATGTTCTTGTGAAGGAGGCCACATAAGAAGATGAGTTTAGGAATTTGTCCTGCCATTAGTGAGGATGAATCTCCTCTTAATTTGACAGATATACATTTATCATAATGACAGATTTGAATGAACAGGTTCAGTCTTAGTGTTATACTTACCCACCTTAGTAGTGTAGGCAGTTTTTTCTTTTTTTCAAATTGCACAATAAGGTCTCCTCTACTTCTACCCTAACCCTGATGTGAGTACTGTCCCACTCCTTACAATCATAGCCAGCTTTAGGTTACATAGAGTCCAGGTAAAGGATTTTATGGTATCCTCACTTTTGATCATTCTATCTTCTATTCTCCATTGCCCCGACTTCCATAGCTTCCCCACTCCATCTAAATTACTTTTTTGTATTATCACATTTTGTCTTACACTTCAGCATTTTTTTCCTGAAATATTGAAATACAGGCTAACTGGTCAAGACTGCATTGTAATAAATGTGGTGGAAATAATACATTTAAGCCAACTGTCTGGAGGTCACTAAGTTCTCAGAAGCCGCAGGGTTCTAGATAATTCAAGATACATTTTATATCCTTTTTTCAGCATTTTTATCTAAGAATAGCCTCAATAGTATTCATGGGGATCACGCCAGTCACCCTGCTAGACAGGGGTCCAGGAAAGTAAATAGTGTGGGAAGAAATAGCCAGGGAATTGTTATGGCTAGGCTTGTATAGGCCCTAGGGCTGATAGCCTAGTACCAACCTATGAACCTATGACTATGGGAAAAAAAAATCAATCTATTTTTTTCCTTCATTGATGGACTATGCTGTTGCCAAGGCTTAATGTTCAAAGCTGACTTAATAGCAGTTCCCAACAAGCTCAGAATACAAATGGGTGTGAGGATGTATAAATCAAATCTGGGATTAGTCCATGGCTTCTTACCCTTCGAAAAATAGATGATCATCTTCTGAGTACCTTCCTGGTGTTAGATTGGGATGAAAGTCAAAAAACAAATGGCAACAATCATACATTTAAAGTTGATGCTAACATACATATTCACAGAATGCCTCCTCACAACTATTTCACAAAAAATAACTAAATAAATAAATAAAAATCACCTTCTGTATACCACTCTCATGTCAGACTGGGATAAAAATGAAAGAACACATAGAAAAAGCAACATATTTCAACTCGGTGTTTTCAGATATTTACACAACATGTCTTAAAAGATTACGCCCTGTATACTTGTAAGGTGTTTGGTTAAACAAAGCGTAAAAAAACAAAAGTCACTGTAGTGCATTCCAACTTAACAGTAGATAAGCTATAGTGACCTTTTATGCACATCCCTCAGGTTTATTTGTGAGGAAAATAAATGAAATAATGACCACACTGTCACCAGCCCCACACAAGCTACAGTGACATTTTTTGTACACCTCTTCAGTTTTAATTATGAGGGAAATTAAAGAAATCATGACCCTACTACCTGAACACAAGCTATATTTACCATTTGTGTACACCTCTGAGGTTTGTGAGGAGATGTTATATAAATAATGATCACACTGTTTCCAGTTCTCACATGATATAGAAACCTTCTGTACACTATGGTTTCATTTTGAGGAAATTAAAGAATTAAAAGACCACAATGTCATCAAGCTGCCCAAACAAGCTATTGCAAACTTCTATGCATACCTCTGTTCAGGGCTGGTTTTGGATTAGGTGCAAATCTCAAATGCCTAGAATTTTGCAAAATGTCCATATTTTTGCCTCATGTTTTTGGTCTATTCTTCCATTAAATGTATAGTTTTCTAGCAAATCACTGAATATTGAATTCAATAAATAGTGACAGACGTCTGAGTTTCAGGCATTGTAATGTATTACACCCCTGCAGGTACACAGATATGCATAACGATTACAGACACTATATTCACTTTGTATACTTCAGTTGTCCATTTGTGACGAAATAAACACATTCATATATAAGTTACACAGTAATATTTCAACTCTTTGCTGCCAGATCTGAGCAGTTCGTCCTATTATAACCACCATTCATTGATTTGTGCCAGTCGATAATAGACACTATTTCAACTCTGTGCACTTCAGTAGCTGATTGTTCTCAGATAAATGAATGCATGCACAAATCAAAAGCTAAACTACAAAAAAAGTGGTGTCTGCACAACAGTTGGCATAAATGATGACCAGGTCAGACTGCTGGTAAAGAAATAGATAGATAAGCAATAAGATTAGAATGTGTTATCACAAAAAGTAATACTATGCAAGGTACTAAATGGCATACCTCTCAAGTTTTTGTTGGGGTGGGGGTGTTCTGAAAATTTCTGGGCAGATCTAAAAATAATGGAGGGCAAATAGTTTAAAATCAGGGGGCCATTTTTACATATTAGTCTAACTGACTAAGTTAATAAAACAACAGATTTTGCTTTAACACACATTTTCTGAGCAATAGGAAGCATAGCTCTCAACAGTTTATCTCTGAAATCAGGGTCAGTCAAGGACATTTTATAAACTATCACTTTTATATCGGCATGTATTTTCTGAAGTAAAATAGGTCTTTATATCTAATTGCTGCTGTAAGTGTAATCCACTAACTTTTCTGTCCAGCAGTTTTAGGATGGTTTCAAACAGACAGAGGTTAAAGTCTGAAATCAGGAATATCAGAGATAGTTGAACATTAGAAACAACAAAGCTCTAACTTCTTAACATTACTAACTGACTGTAATCCTCAATATGTTACCAGAAAAGGAAAGGTTTTACAAAGGAAAGAGCAAAAAAGGAAAGCAGAAGGAAGGACATTTTAGAAAATTCTGGATACTTCAGCTATATGCGCAAATAAGCTATTGAGTAAAGGCTTAGAGTTTATGGTAATCACTAATTAAGGGGAGCTGTTCTGCATTTTTTTATTACATGGACATTGTACCTACTTTGGAATGTCATTAAAATAGAAATTTATGGCTCTCTAATACATGTTTTTATACTTGGGTCGGGTGCAAAAGCATGTATCTGAGGTACAGATCTAGCTGCATTCCATTACAATAGGTAACTGTAATGAAACAGTCTCAGTGTAACTACCAACAGTCTCAGTGTAACTAACACTTCCCATAAGTGCTAATCCTTGCTTGTTGTTGTATTCAATGTGATCATCTGTACTAAGTCAATGCAATTGCACTGATAGCACCTTTAACTCCAAACCCCTTTTTCTTCATTATGTAGAGTCTAAATAAAAAGGTTTGGAAGTACTGCATCGTCAGTACCTTAGCGCAGCTGTCAGCATATTTGCTCAGGAATCAGGGATGAAACCAAAAATAGTGCAGGATAAAGGTACAGTAATTAAGTATTAATGGAATTCATTGAAAAAGGGAAATTCTTAAATGTTAATGAAATCCACGCAAGAAACTAATAAACCAACACATTTTGCATCAGTAAGCATTTCCCAAACATCAAAAAACTATGTCATGATGGAAGTTATTCACTCCCTGCACTCCACAGTGATTTACTACTGCATGAAAAATATCTTGAGGAACAAGGCAAAAACAGGAGGCAAAATATGGGAAAATCTGTAAAATTAACAACAGTTATGCATTATGACTTTTCGAATGAGGAGGTGGGGCACTTTTCATGTAACAGCACTAACTGAAACTATAGTATTAAACCTGTTTAATGTGAAACAACACATTAAAAAGCTTAGAAAACAAATTCAATTACTGACAATGTTACTAGAGGCAACATTACAAACTGACAAACAAACCAGCCTTCAGTTGTTGGTTCTGCTATAATCATTAATAAAATATGAAGGAGTATGAATAAATAAGGTAAATCAGCTTCTGTTACTGCATTTTAAGCTGCAGTTTTCAGGATTGCAATTACTAGGTAACACTAACAGGTAGGGTCCAAATACAATTATTAGAAGGAAAATACAAAAGTCTCCAATGTTTTTATATTGTATCTAATTTGTTATAATTATTTAAACGGCAGATGTTTTGTTTTTGAAGATTGTAAAATTATTGTTCTTAAAATGTTTTGTAATAATTTGGAGCTTTTCTCTTCAGTCTTCTGCTAAAAATGCACTTCTATCCAGTCTGACTTTCCTGGTAATCAAATGTCAATAAATAAATAAATAGTAAATAAATACTAGTAAATAAGACCAATTATTAATGAAGGTTGTACGGAAGTAAATAGCACTACTTGAAATTATTGGAACTCTAACACTGAAGACTTGCTTGATAGGGCTATGTGAAACAGGGTAACCAAAAAGCTGGGTATTTAATTCCACAGGGAACAAAATAAGAATGGGATAGATGTATTTAAATAAAATTGATGCCTTTGCCGGGGGGTGTCGGTAACCTCACATGTAATGTCATAAATGGGGATGTCAATAGCAAACAGGGTGACACTGTTTAGTATTTGGTCCAAAGCAAGGAAATGATTTTAAAAATAAGGGTGTCCATTTAATGCTTTATATGTTTTACTATTTTTCCATTTGCTACCACCTGGCTGAGCACATGATTGCTATAGTGTACATAGCATATGCATGCTGGTGTCCATGCCCACTTTTCCATCTTGCTTATAGGGTTTAGAAGTTCAGTTTCATTTGTCATCTGCTTAGCATGAGACACAAGAGATTTGTATAGGAAGGTATTAACACTGGTAAAAGGGGATGGGCTAGTGCCCTGCGAAAGTTTTATGGTGGGCAGTGTTGAGGCTATTCCTGAATCCCAGGTTATATTGTAGCAGCAGTCTGTGGTAGGTGTATAAATTTTGGCTTTATTTATTAGTGTATGCACAGAGTATTACATCACTTGGAAATTTCTGTCATGAGCAAAACTGGTCAATCATGGGTAAATTCCAGCACAACACAACTCTCTGCTGCAGCCATGAATTAGTGCAGTAACTGTAGTCCATTTTTACATATTTGTCAATAACCTAGTGAAATGGTGACTTCCAGAGCAAATAATGAGAAATTTGTCAGAAATAAATGCAATTTTTTAAGAGTATAAAGAAAACAGTGGTGTTGTCTCTCCTTAAATAGGTCACACACAGATAAGTCACAGAGGCTCATATTATATACGTTAATAATTTCTAATAATTCTCCTATTTCTGGATTCCCTTGGCAAGGAAAATATTCAAGCTCCTTAAAGAGTCTTCTGCAATGTCTCTTCATTATGCAACGCTTCCCACAGAACTGCTGCTTTATGCCCATGATTCAATGTTACAAGAGGCCAAGTTTTCTAAACTGAGAGGGTTACAGCTCTCCTTCTTTGGCACAACTTTATTGGACAATTAGCTTCATTAACAAAATCATGCTTCTCTGCCTAATACATGGTGTATCGTACTGCCTTAAAGTAACAGCTTTACTTACAACATTTTTTACAGTAATTCTAATGACAATATTGACAGCAATGGCTCTGTTTCCACTAACGCTACTTCCATTACTTTATGTTATATTGGGTACCATTCTGGTGAGACCTGCATATTGTGTTGCAATACATACAGTATACCTCATCCATCTTTACAGAAAACATGTTTTTTTTTTCTTTTACAGCTCCAGTAGTGTGTGTATATAACCAAAAGCAATACAAAGTAAGTACAAAAACATTGCCAATAATGCAATACTTTATGTCACACAGTTTTAAAAGCAATGTCATAGTAAAAGATTATCAATTATTCTTCCTTTTATTAACAGCCTGGTGACAAATGGACTATCAGCTGTCAGGACTGTGTGTGTAACAACAACGCATCTGTGCAGTGTGCACCACACATTTGCCCACAGGATCCTCAATGTAAGCTAGGAGAACAGCTAACAAAAACTTATGTAGATGGCGTCTGTTGTCCAACAGCTCAGTGCAGTAAGTTATTTTTATTTAATCTAACTTCTGTGTTATATTCTACAGATTATGCTGTGCAGAGAAGCTGTACGTCCTACCGATAAAGCATGCAAGATCATAAGGAATATATCCAAAGATAACAATACTATGTTTAAAGCACAGCAATGTTTGTTTTACAAATATCATAGTTTTAATACAAAAAGGGTTCTTGTACAAGCATCATGTCAAGCATTATGCCCTACTTAAGAATATCTGAGAAACTAAAACGTAAGCATGGCTTTGGTGAAAACAAGTACTGGTTCTTAACATCTCTACTACACTCTGACCAGATGGAATGCTGCTGCTGTCCTATAAAACAACTCCCTCTTTCTTAGGAATATACATAACCATACGGTGATCATAAAAAAAGGTGCACACTAATTTGTGTAACACCTTACAGAAACTTGCAAAGAAAGTACATACACACACTGAGACCTCAACATTGAATTTTTCTGCCTTGTAGTTCTGCATCTCCTTTACTTAGCCCAATATACCTTTGCAAATGCTGTGAGAAAATCAAACATCATAATATTCTACTGTAATGAAACTTGAAATGAAATTCACCCTAACTCAGGTTTCTTGAAGTCCTAGTTTTTTTCTGAATGTGTATGCTCCCTTGCTGAATTTCTGCAGTGTAGTAATGAAAAAATGTATTTTCAAAATCAGCAGTAACACACCTTTAGGTAGTGGTTACTTTAATTGAGACTTCTCATATGTCACAAAAACTGATTTGTGTTTTATGCATGCAAACTATAATCAAAAATGATGCCAGCAGTAGTGAGCCAAAAAAACAAAACTAACAAGTAAACCGCTGCGAGCCCCCAAGGAAAACTATAACCACATGAATCTGTTGCTAGTTAGCTCTGAAAACAGTAGCCACGTGAATACAGATTGAAGGCTTGTAAAGTATGAGTTTGTGTAGAAGCGTGGAGGGATACTGAATCAAGACTTCATATGATCTGATTATTATAAAATATGAAATGAATTTTACTAGGTAAGCAAGACAACTGCAGTGCTTTTTAATTCCGAGCCATTTCTTAAGAGACTTTAGTAAAGAAGCATGCAATTTAATAAAAAAAGTCTGAGCAATGAGTGGGATTTCAAAATATCATTTTTAAAGATGTATGTAGTATTTTTATGCAAATAAGCAAGTAGTAGAATAATGCATCTTAAAAAAAGTCACAATGAAGTCTATTTATTTCTTTTTCTTGAGTCTCCAGGCTCTCTATGTAATACAAGAAAAGATAATCTATTCAGCTGAATTGCAAGTATCTAAATGAAAGAGATGGGAGGAAGTGCCAACTAAAAAAAAAGGGCAACATAGACTGAGGTGAATCAGGTGAAGTAGGGTCAGTCTAGTGATGTTTTACCCATATGTGCAATAAGGTAAATCCTGAACTTGGTCTGCAGTTGTCTACCAGCTAATTAAATTCAATAACATTTTAAAATTTTTTAGTGAGGAAATCTATGGAAAGTGTTAAGTTTACACTGAGGCCACAAACATGCATCCCAACAAAACTAAAATACTGTAAATGCATTTTTTTATAATTTTTGCAAAACAAAATAAAACAACACACCTTAAAATAGTTTATGCATGATTCTAAAGTTAATTGTTGGACACTTTTTAGAAAGAAACATAGCTTACCTCAGTATAATGATGCTATCATATGTTTTGCTTCAGATGCTTAAGGAGCATTTACTGTATGATTCTTGAATATTATAAATAGGGTACAGATGTACAAGTGTCCAGGACAGAGCAGTCTTCATTTCTTTCACAATGGTGTTTTAAATTGTTCTCAAGACAACACAGCACTCTTCTGAGGCTAGAAAACTAGGAGCATGTGACCATGAAATCCATCTTCCATTTTTTTAATTCTAAGCCTTGCATGTAGATCTTCTCATCTATATAAGAAGTGAACAGTATCTTGTCCATAAGCAATGACTGAAAATGAAAGGGCTGCGGAGCAGTACAGTGTGACATTCATGGCATATCCAAGTGGACAGCTGGGATTCAGGGGAGGCTTAGAAAGTATGTGGGATGCGCAGCAAGGAAGCACTATGTTTCTACTATCAAAAAGAGCATTGGGTGCATTTGGAGAAAGAGTTACTCATTTAAATGGGTATATGACATAGCATGCATAATGCACATGCATTCAGTAGTACCAGAAACACTTTTCAGAGGACTTACATATTTTAAGGGGTGCACACTAAAAGCAGGGTGTGTGTATCTGAGGTTGAAAATGCACAAGGGTGTTGTGAAGCAAAAGACAGTAATAACAGGACAGGAAAGTACTACACATTCCCCATATGAATTTTCTATAGGGAACATTTGTAAAATGCATTTTACTACACTTTAAAATTTAATATCTCTTTTTTTATATTTACAGACTGAACTGAAGCTCTTTAGCATTCTATGTGTGTCATAAATGATAGTAAACTGTTTGCTACAAATGTAGGAAGCAGTTTGCTATAGTTTAAGAAGATTTTTTTTCAGGGAGCATGGATTGAGAAGGATGGACCTGTGGCTGGCTTTTTGCTTAATTTTTTTAAAGTTGAGTGTGCAAGATTTGAGGATGGCTCTGGGCACCGGCAGACAGATTAGCTAAACTTCAACAGAACAAACACAATTTATTAAGCATTACAATCTTTATACAGCTGTAATTGGACCAATCTTTTCCTGCATTTTCAAAGAAAACATCTGTTGTATACCATAGTAATCTAATGACTCATCCAAGCCATTTTTCTTATACTTGTTTGCAGTAGGGTTTATTATAGTCTCAAGGTAACATTAATTGGACACAACAAAGCTTAAAATGAATTAAAATAACTAAAATAGATTATATTTCCCCTACAATTAAATAAAGTTTGTGTTATTTTTCTTTTGGAATCCAAGATCAAACTCTATATTTGGAGTGTCTCAGAAAATGCTGGTATAAGGTGTTGTGAACGTAAGATAGACTATATAAAACTTTCAACAAAGTTAGCAGAAATGACAAGGAAATGTATAAATATGATTCTAATTAGTTTATACTACATATATTTTAATTCTTACATAGAAATACTTGTTTTCTAAGTTTCTTATTTGCATAAATTGTAAAATAAAACACTATTTGTGCATATATACCTAAGAGCTTAGCCGCACAATTTCAGGATTCTCAAATTGTTCCTCATCAGTTACTCTCTTTTAACTCATTATAGCTGTGACGCCTTCAGGCATTTTTTTCCAGCTACATCCTGCTGACACCTCTAGATATCAAGTATTGCTTGTTCATATTTGCATTAATAAATCTAAAAACATACTACATTCAAAGTATTAAAAGATCTCATCTTAAAGCATACACAGTAGCAAAAACACAGTTGTATTAATATTTGACTGCTGTCTAGTGCAGGAAAAGAGATATTCATTTTTGTTCATATAATATGTATTTGTTTCCAAATATCTCACTAACCAACTAGCATATACAGAAATCCTTATATTCATATGAAACCTTTCAGCTGGAAGAACAAAATGCTGCTGACAGTAGGTGTGAATCTTGAGTGTTAGCTGAGATATTGTAAGTTGTTTATAAAATATTGCCAACTTAATAGTTACTGTGCTTACTGTGACTTAAAAAATCCAGTTTTAGACCTAGAACCTAAAGAATACTGCCACCATAAACAAAGTTTGTGCTGAGGAGTTTGCCATTTATACTTCCTTAGTAACACTTATGACTCCAGCAATATGAACATTTACTTATAATGTGAGAACATTGTTTGAGTCTATCTAAAAGCTTAACCTCTGTGCACTGGAGGGAATGAGTTAAAAGACGGAAGCAAATTCATGAACCTCAGTAAGTGGAGTCTTAGTATTTCCTACTTCCACCATTCTACGTCATTTCTATCACTGCAGAGTGTTGGAGGGATTGTGGGGGATAGCTAACTCAACTTCCATAGTAACGAAATGACCACCTTCTGCTAGTGGGCCTTTGTATGTTGCACATTACTTTTATTACTGGATTGTGTTACTACTCTTACTTATGCTACACATCTACAGCTGTGTAGTGTGGTATAGGCAGAGCAGTATCTGGAACAATTTCCCAAATTAGCACCCCCTCAACCCAATGCTGAGGACCCAGAAAAGGATAGTGTTTTTTGTATCATGTGTACATTTACAGCCATGACTACAGTACTGGCATGCATTTCTGAAACCACAAATAGTTACTGTTACTGCACTTACTCTCCAACAAGATTGTTGTGTCTTTCGGCTTTTCCCGGTTAGGTGTTGCCACAGAGGAACTCCGGTCCGCTAATAACTGGCAGTAGATTTTTACATACTGGCTTGCCGGGCCTAATGCACAACCTTAAACGAAGGAACGCCCATTCACGCATGTCGCCACACAGAAGATGCTCTAACTGAGACTCGAACGGGCAACGTCTAACTGTGAGGCGACGGCACTACCGCAGCACCACCACCGCACTTACTCCCCAACAAGATTAAGAGTCTTAAATAACCTGCCCTCTGCACTGACTGTCATCTAGAATATAACATTGCATACAGTTATTCTGTGGTGTAGTAAAATAATTGCAAAACTAATTGCTTCATTCATACTATAACTTAATTGTATATTGCTTATGTTGAATAGTTTAAATATATAATTAAAAAAATAACAGATGAAGGACTATTGAGGATTATTAATTTCAATCTATTACTGAAATTAACAACCTTAGTATTTTTCTAGTAACATTGTCAGTTCCAGAAAAGATCATGAGAATAAGGAGTGAACAAAATAATGAACATAATGTTAAGCCATTCAGCCTTTTTAGAATACATTTCTTGTTTTACAGCTCCAGTGATGTGCAGTTTTATGCAAAATGAGTATAAGGTAAGAACTAATGCATTCTATCTTGATTGGTAACCTGCTTGAAGTATAATGTCAAATTGCATGATACAATAAAAGTTTATTATTTCCCCAACAGCCTGGAGATAAATGGAGTTATTACTGCCAAGACTTTACTTGCAGCAACATTACACATAATGTGGAGTGCCTGCCTCTAACATGTCCACCAGATCCAGTATGCAAACCTGAAGAAAAGCTAATTAAATGTAATGGAAGCAAATCGTGCTGCCCAAAAGCTGAATGCAGTAAGTTATGATGATAAAAGTAAAGTCCATTAATGTGTTTAACAAATGAAATAATGAACATGTCTTATAACTATCACAGCTATGGAGCGTGATTACAATGTCATTAAATGAATAAAGTTAGTCAAGTGCTTTTTATGTAGAGCTGATTGGCCAAAAGGGCACCAAACAAACTTGAAAGCACAACTAGATTTTTCTCCCCTGTGGGTATGAATTTGGTCTCCAAATCTCCATGCAATAAGAGATTGCCTCTGCTCACTGTTCTAAAGATTTTAAGTATAAATTTATATGTCTTGAGGACAGCAGACGTGATTCAACCTGTTGAATCTGGTTTTAGGTTTGATAAATTCCATTCCATCAAACTTATTTTCACACATTAGTATGGAAACCTTTGATTCCTTCTTAAAATTATAAATCATGGTTTCTGAAACAATATTCCATGATGGGCATTAATGTTGCTGTTTTTAAGTAATATTTTTAAATTCACACCTTTTTCTTTTCACAGATATTGGCAAAATTCTAAACTTGTGTAACAAATATGGGTATCCAGTTAATATCTTTTAATTATCTGTCACAATGATTTTATAATTTATGGACTGTGAATGCTGTATCTTAGTAGGTAGGCATGAGCATAGTTTTACTTACAGTCAAGAGTTTCATGAGTGGTCCTTTGTAAACTCTCCAGATTATTATTAAAAATCACTCCATGCTGCAATAGGACTGCAATCAGATATCCTGCATTACTTGACATTGTTAAAATATCTTAGATGTAGTTAATGGAAAACACTAGCTAAATGGATATCAAGTGGTTACTAATAAAGAGTTTGGTACATATCCTTGGGGCTTTTGCCAGCAATTTAAGTTATCAATAGTGGTCTAGCTCTTAATTTGGCATCTTTTTAAATAGCTGTAGGTGTCAGTGAGCTGCATTCATATCTCTCAGACAATTTTGTTCAGATGGCTACATGTTTAATTTGTGTCCGTTTCAGTAAAATCATGTGGAGGCATTCCAATGTATTTATGAGCAAGGAGTTGTGTTATATAATCATTCAGCAAACCATAGTCATTTTAAAAGAATTGTATTTTTTGTAGCTTCGATTAATTTTGATGGAATTTATTTTTAGAAAATAAATAAACACTATGGCTGTTAAAGTTGAATACAGGTCACCCTCTGAGATGAAATGGATGGCTGTACATAAACAGTGTCTTGAAATTATGACCTGCCTAAAATAAACATTTATATATTAAGATATACTAGGCATGTACAGACTGCCCTCTGCTACGTGCCTCTATATATGATATACATTTTCTTTAAACATCATTATGTGCATTATTTTTATCTCTGCATTGAGTTACTGTTCTTATTTGCATTGTGTAACTCACATAAGTGCAGTTATTTTGACTGAATCATACTTCAGTAAATCACAGCTGACTGATAGATTTGACTTAAAACAAATGTAACTGAAAACTCAAGTCACAGAATCAGAGTTGACTGAAAAGTGTTATTACACCAAACATACCATCAGAACAAGCATTTTGCAGGGGGCTCCCCCCTCCTTCAGAACCTTGTGGGAGGATTGTTTCCTCAAACTGCCTTACTTAATCATACTTACTCCACAATTGCACAACAGTGGAGAAAAGTTGAAAAAAAACACACTCATAGAATCATCGCTAATGCACAAGCACATTTCATAGAATACTTCATTGCAGCAAATGTACTCTATATTAAAATATTTTATAGGAGGAAGCCATCCAGCATTTCCATGTGGGGGGTTTACCCTATATCCCTTAATTAAATATACTAATTCCAAAGTCACACAAATGTTGTGAAAAGTGAAAAAGCATAAAGTGAATCACTATTGCCTTACTTTACAACTTTCAGCCAATTGTGATTCAGTAGTGAGTTTTCAGACAAATGTGTTTTCAGACAAATTTATTTAATCAGTTGTGATTCAGTGAAATGTGATTCAGTCAAAATAACTGCTACCATATCTAGATGTCTAAATACAGATAAAAAGATAATTTTTCAGTTCAAGACATTCATATAGTTAATATTTCAGATTTTTTTTTTATTTGTTTTATATAATTTGTTCATTTTAAATGGGTCACATTTTGTAATGTGCTATTTATGCATTAGTTTTTGATTAATGCAGTCACTTCTGATGAATTCTGAAATATTGGTTTAGTACAAAAAACACTAGGCTAATGATGAAGTAACTGCTAATAAATGCAGATATTCTCAATTACTGTAGATTTTTCAATTTAAAAAAAAACTGATTGTACTCCCTTGGCACTCACTATAGAACTTACAAATTAAGGTTTTTAGGAAAATGGAGGTTACCTAATAACTGGTACAGTGTTGAACTGTTGGCTGGAGAATAGCTCTGAACAGATACAAGTATAACAAAATCAAGTAGGTCACAGGTGAAAACATTGCTGAATACCATTAATTTTTAAAACTGGCGGTACACTGATGTATTAGAACAATGAGTTATGTGTAAAATTAGCATATTCCACTAACCTGGATTTGATTTGCAATCCACTTTCATACTGAGAGACTGAGCAAGTCTATTGTTTCTCCTATTACTTAGCCAGTTGTGTATAGTGGATAGTACCTTGCAAAAATAAATAAAATACACAAAACAATGGACCCTGCTCTTCAGAGTTAATCTCAGAAGATGTTTTATATGTATGATGTTATAGAAATTTGGATTTTAAGTAGAATACATTATCTGTACACAGAGAAATCCTCCTCCCTAGTTTCATTGAGTCATAATTGAAAAGAATGAGTTAATTTCTGCAGTATTCATATCACAGACAGGGTAATGAGCTGCTGACCAAACACCCAGTTTACAGAAATGTGATAATCTTTGTTTATAAAATGGTTCATTTCAAAGAAGACTGATGATGTGCTTCTATAATCACTTAATAAAATGAATAAACACCTAAATGAATTCAGAAATAAAGTTATCTTTTATGAATAATCTGGATATTTGTAGATATTTGTTTAGTGATTATAAATGGATATCATTATTCTAATAAAAAAAAACACTGGAAAGTAATTTGCTCTTTAACTTATTTAAAAAAGTTTTTTTTTTTAATTAGAAATATGGTGCAGATATGTCTCAGACAGCCTTAAGATTATTAATATTTTGGAAAAAAAACTACTTTATTAGACACAGAATAATTCTACTAATCCAGTTCCACCTGTGATGCTCTTGCACTGACTCAGTAACCAAAGAGCCTCAATCGTCACCACTAGCACCAGTGAGGGGTGTACATATTAGAAGGATGACAAGTACACACACAGTAAAGTACAATTTCCACAGTAAAGTACAATTTCCCTTAACAGCACACAGAGATCACAGTCAGTCTGGAGCTGGTTTCTCGCTATTTCTCCAGATCCCTAATGAGACTCCTCCCTGGCACAGCTATAGAGTTGACTCATTAGCCAGGGTTCCAAGCTAAGTCCTCTCAGCACTCTCTCTGTCCAACCAGTGTTTTGTGTCCCTGCCTAAGTAGCTGACACACACACTTTGAGATTTGATTTATATGCAAACACACACCTGGGAAACAATGGCACAAATTTACTAGCTATGCTCCCTTCTGCCCAGACCATAAGGCAGTTACCACTGCCACCAGAGCCCCTTATCAGCTACTTTAAGGCCCTTCCCAATGGGTGACCAATCTTACAATGTAATGCTACTATTATCCAAACTCTGTGACCAATACTTTCAAGGCTACTTAGGAGTGGCCTGTATACTGTCACCAAATACATATGCAAGTACTCTTTGAACTTAAATATCTCTAAACAAACCAATCACAATAAAAAGGTTTAAATATATTTAATAATAAATAATAAAAGAACAAGACAGTACTCAATAACTCAGCACAGTGACTTCAGAGTTCAGAATCATAGAAAATATTTTAAAACAACATTGCAGGACATACTCAAATAAATACAGAAAACATTTAAACTAATCTTTACTATATTCCCAACTATCTCTAAAATAAACTATTCTCTAAATAACTTACTCATAAAGCAAGGCAAATGCATATGAGAAGTGCTGAACGGATGTTTTCAGATCCAAGACAAGATACAAAATGCACAGACTCTGAGAGAGTTCCCAAATTAATATAAAAACATTACTGCTGGGTCAGCTGGATGACATTACTATTTGTCACCTGCATTCAGTTCCCAGGCTAACAGATATCAACAGAATTTATCATTTCACTGTGAAAAATACTTATTTCTCAGATGTGCAGCTACTAGGAAGTCACAGAGTAATAAAAACACCTTACATTCCAAACCTAAAAATTATTTATGTTTCACGACAATAGGAAGAAACCTCAAGATGTAGAAATCCTGTCTCCTTCAGTGAAACATGGAGATAAGCACAATTGTAAAACAATTCACTTATTTTCTTAGAGTTTGCAAGTTAACTCTGTTCTTTTCCAGTAGGGTACTCTGGTTGCATTCTTGAAGCTCAGTACATAACATACAGTTCAACACGCACTTCTGTACCAGTAGTTTAATATACACATACTATATAGTTCTCTTACATTTGTAAGACAAGCATACAAATCATATTAATATTCACAAATGACATAGAGTTTTCCACAAAATTCAAGCTAGCTGGGCTAGCGGCATTTTGGTTTGTCACACCACCTAATCACTTACTAAGAATTAAAAGACTATATATGAAAACATTGTGAAAATAAAGTTAGTGCCTATCAAAAAAAATGGATGCTCATTCCATTATAAATTGATATCAGTACTACAAATCAACAACCCCCCCTCTTCACTGAGATCTGTGTTTGAAATATGTCTCTCTCTCTCTCTCTCTATATATATATATATATATATATATATATATATATACTGTATATCATATAGGTATGTATGTGTATATATATTATAGAAATGTTTGGGGCAGTAAGGTTTTAAATATTCTAAGGAATTCTGATTTATTAGAAACAAAATAATATCATAGATGAACCCCACTATGTGTTAAGCCTGCACTGACTTTCACTAAAAGGTTATGAAATTTACTTTGAGATTGAAGCTTGAAAGGTGAAACCTGATATCCGTATCAAGAAAGCATAATAGTAGGTTTGGACTGGAGAGTTGATCATGATTTTTTGTAGCGCATATGTAGTGCTAGTTACAGAAGAAAAGAAAAAAAGTACAAATTGCTTTGATAGCTCTTAAAAACATAAATTACTCGGAGCTGCCAAGCAGACAACAACTTATGTCTTACATCAAGGAAAGATTTTGAGAGAAAGTCAGGGACAGATTACTGGCATAGATAGCAGACAGAAACATAGCTGCTTTTAACTTTGCCACTGTAATTTGATGGCTGGTACTGTCAGGTCTTAGTGTATAGCATGAGACCTGATCTTAACAGTACTTGGGGGTGCTTAACAATGGTTAAGATCAGGTATTAAGCTATAGATGGCCTTAAACAGTGTGTCTGTTTCCCAATACTGGAGGATAATTATGGCACTGCATGCACCACATATTTATGAAAAGGCATTTTTGAGTCTATTTCTTAAATAGCTATACCAAATTATAGTCAGAATTTATGGTGTACTCAATTCATTGCTTAATGGGGACAAAGTCACTGAATATAACAGCATAAACCTGATTTTGTCAAACTTGCAACTTACAAATGTGTCCAAACCTTACTGCACTCTTTGTAAGTGCAATATTTTGGTTAGGAACTTTAGGTTTTCATTTATTAATATATAAAATGAAATATCTGTAGAACACTCTACTGTATTTATTTCAGAAATTTACAGTTAAAGATTCTAAGTGCTGTTATTTCTTTTTCACTGTACTTACAGTTCCACGGACATGTGAATATCAAGGAAAAATTTATAAAGTAAGTATTTCTGACATATCACTGTTATTAAATTTTTAAACGTAATACAAAATATTGTATACTACACATCTTAATTATGTATTTAATATAATTATTAATAAAAATGTTTTGGATTTGCATTTATTAGAAATATGATGAACTGAATAATTCTAGTGTAATAAAGGTCATAGAAACCTTAGTCATGATTTCAGAAATGGATGTTGTGGTATCCTGTTTCAATTTTCCTGTACTCCTGCCTCTCATGTCGTTACATTTACACTTCATAATTTCTAGTGATAAAAGTAAAACATTTACTTGACAATGTGCAAAGGTGATTTTAATGAGAAAAACAAAGAGCAGCATTTTTGTAGAGATAAACTTCTCTGCATCCCTGTACTAGTACCTCATCTATGCACACTCAGTCTGCAACTATATTAACTCCAAAACTGAGCAACTTAGGCAGTAAAGAAAAAAGTTCCTTATTGTAAAAGTTCTGCAGTCTTGCTAAACTATGAACACACTCTTCAAATATGCATGGAAGTTGGTTCAACAATCAGTTCTTGTCTTATCATAGTGATACTTTCCATATAGCCCATGTTCATTTACATAATATATTACAGTGCTGCCAGTGCATTTTAAATCCCATTCAACTAATTAACTATACTTCTACAGTGAAGATTGCAAGAAGCTTCCAGACCATTCTCCATGAAAAGTACTGAGTCATGCAATTGAAATAAAAATGTCACTAATAACTTAAGTTTCACTGTCATACCAGGTACCCAGACCATTCTCCATGAAAAGTACTGAGTTATGCAAATGAAATAAAAATGTCATGGATAACTTGTTTCAATGACATACCAGATATTAAAAGAATAGCTGAAATGGGAGGATATAGTTATTGATAGCCAATTTTCTCATTCCATTGTAAGAGAGCACAACCCAGTGAGACAATGCAGTACAATCATGAATTCTCATGGCCGCATATCTATAGTCTTAGTTTCTTATAATTTCAATGTAATGCCATATTATTGCAGCATTTATAGAATAAATGACAAATATCCATTATCACAGTAAGAGCTATTGTTTTTCTTTAAAATATTTTGTAAAAATGTTCAAAATATTTGAAAATTGAGTTTTGTAAGCCTTAATCTTTTTTAACCTAAGACACATGGAGTATTATAGTTCTTTCATGAAAAGACATTTGTCATGGGCCTAATGAAACAACACAGACACCCAAAGACATTTGACGATCTTTATTGTAATGGAAAATGAATAACAAACACCAAACTTTATTGAGGCACACAGAATCCAACATTGCAAAATAAGATAGCAAACATAAGGGAAGCCCACCCGCTCACCCTTGGATAAGCAGTGTCCCCCACTTGCTCACTTATCATAGTAATCATGGAGGCAGCATCCCTGCTCACCTTAATATCATCAATTAAATGCTTCTCTTTTCCAAGTCTTCCACCATCAAACCACCACCTCAATTCCAAATATCTATTGAGGGGGACAGAAGAGGATCAAGCCTGATCCTCTTCTCTGCCAACCAGCCCAAAGGGCTGTTCCCCCTCAGACCATACCACTTTTCAATAGATCCTCCACCTTCAAGCCCAAGTTAAGATTTAATAAATCAAGCCCAAATTCATTGAGATGAACTCCGTTCAACCTATACCATACAGGATCCCTGCTTTCAAACTCCACATACCGTATCATATGCACCACAATTTCCTTCAAATATTTTGCCAAAGTAAAATTAACATACCTCCAAGCTCTCTCCACTGCCACAAAATTCCTTGCCTCTCTCCACACCAACCGGGGAATCATCTCAGACCATATTAAAACCAAAGACAGATACATGCTCCTCAACACTAACGCATCCTCACAAATGTGATAAACCAACTGCTTTTTTGGAACCTTACCTAAATCATTTCCCCCTAAATGAATCAACAAAATCTGTGGCATCCTCCATTGACTCAGTAACCCAACAAATACCTGCAATATCCTGCTCCACATCAACCATCTAACACCATGCCAGATGGCCTTCCATCCAAAATGGTCCAGTCCCAAATTCATTCCTTTGTGTCTAATTGCCGTATGCCTAGTTGCCCAAAAGATGAAAGAATGACCCAAGATGGTGATCCTTCTGCTACCTAAAAAAAAAAAAAAAAAAAAAAAAAAAAAAATAAAAATGTAAACAAAGCCTGCCACAAAGCTACTTAATACAAGACAAAAAGGCATTGGAAGACAATTTTCGCACACTCTTAATGACTTCTATAGAACTTCTTTCCTTTGCAAAGTCTGATACCCTGCCCCTCCTAAAAGAATGAGAAGAAAACTTATCCCCTTCTAAATAGATTAGCAGATGTGTTTTACAAGTGAGATCTCACTCGTAATTTAAATACTTCATCTAATAGAATGGTATAGTTTTGCCAAAAGTTTGATCTTAATATTTAAACTGGTGCTTTAAAACCTGTATTTCAAGCCATCCTTTAAGTCTAGATTTGAATGCAGGCTGTCCCTGGGATAGAGTTTGATTCTACCAATTACTTATCTTGTGACTTATCATCTTATATCACTACATGATGCAACAGTTCATAAGATACTCATTTTTGTTTATCTTTTACATCGCATTTGAAGGAGCTTATTTTTTAAATTATGTAAAATATTCTGAATGAAAATTTATTGTATATGGCACAACAATGCAGCATTATTTCATTACATGTGATTAGTTTTTTAAATACAATAATTTATGAGGTGATGATTATATTCTTTTAGTAAAGATTACATGCCACTGAACTTTAACATAATGCATAATAAGTAACTTTATTCCTTCTCTCTAGATTGGGGAAATATTTTTAGATCCGACAGATAGCTGTATGACTTTGCAGTGTACTGCAGCAGGACTATATGCCAAATATGAAAAATGTCTGTATCAAACAAACTGTCCAATGGTATGTATAATAAGACTATGATACACACATGTTATGTGCTGTACTTCACTAGACACTGCTAATGATGAGCAGTTAGTAATGTGCATAGACATTGACAATGCAATTTTATCATATCCGCTGATTTGCAGCAAAAAGAAAGATATTGTATCTCCAAGTTGATTTCATTATCACCGATCCATCCTTTTTGCCAAGGTGTTCTGTTATCTTTAAGGAGATGTATCTTACCCCCTTTTTGTATCTTAGCATTGGTATTAGCATGCTTCATATCCACAGAAGCTTCCTGGAAATGTATAAGTATATCTTAACATGATGTGTAAGATATCTAAGCTGCTTACTATGAACTACCATTTGTTTAAATTTTAATGGTCTTTTGGTCATCAAATATTTTAACTTGTTGCAAATGGTGTACATTTTTTCATGCATTTTTCATGCAGACACACACACACACACACACACACACACACACACACACACACACACACACACACACACACACACACACACGCACACACAAATACAGACTGCTTACTGAAAATTACTATAGATTAAGTTCTCTGTGTCATTAGCCAACATATTCTGGGACACAAGTAGGCATAATAACTATATCTAGTTTTTGTATTTGTATCCCTCCATCATTCTGGGTGTTAGCAGTCCCTACTACAACACTGCTACATCACTGTGTGATTTTCTGTATCCGGGTATATAGGAAACAGTGAGTCTGTAAGCCCAAGGTGAATATACTTTTAATGTCCTAATATAGTTTTGCTGAATGGCGTTAGCTTTAAGATATGGATGTTTATTTCAACCAATCTCAGATCATAGATGTGCAAGCATATGACCTTGATAGTTGAATTATTTATACCAGTGCTATTCAAGGCATGGATGACTAGGATGAAATTGCTTATATTTGTCTTCTTAGTGTATATCTGATCTAACAGCCTGCTAGATGAAGATTGAGGCAAGCTTTACACTATCAGTGATTACTCTTTCACAAAAGTACCATGATCTCAGAATGAGAACAATAGAGTAAGGGAATATAAAGGGATGAATCCCACACACAGCAGATGCCCCCTGAAAAAAAAAAATAATACAAATGTTACAGTAGCTCACATTATTCACAGGCTTAAGTAGCTGTGATCTAAGATAATTTATATTAAAACTCATGAAATATGAACTACTTTGGCTAAGCTTTTGAGATCTAAGCTCAGACAACTTAAGAAGGTGGAATAGAATAATGTTTTTTTCGAATTAATTGCACTTCACAAGGACATCATTAACGATATTATATGGTGTCCTTCAAAATATCTAGTACCCTGGGATGGATTTGTATTTGTGGAAAATTTGCTAAAATTGCCTCTAATGGCTTCTTCCTTAACATACAATGAGCTATGAAGTGACAGATTGAGTGTAAAGCATTCCACATTTCTCCTTACAAGTTTAATCTATTTATTTATGTAAGTTTGCATATATTTATGTATTTATTCTTTTGATCATGTATTTGTGTATCCCTTGATAAACAGAAAAGTAAAACCAGACAAATCCTATTTAGAGTAGTGATAAAGCTCCAATCAAAAAACAATTTTCTTCATATATAAACAAAAATCTAAAGAAAAATAAATATGATATAATAAACTCATCTGTGCACATGTATGTCATCATGAATTCAAGTCATTGATTTTGACGAAAATTATCATATATATTAATAATGATAATATCGAGCTGTTAAAGAATCCAGAAAACTTTAATAATTTTAAAATGGTCTGAAATGACTATCAGTCCAATTCTGCATTCACTTGGTGCAGAAAAATGTACTTCTAGACAGAATCAGGTTAGTAATGGGAGTGATCCTAGATGAGTACATATCCAAATGAGAAGAAGTTAATGAAAGGAAAAGCTATATTAAAAAAATGTTGATTTTATCAACAAACTTTCTACAGCCATTGATACAAAAGTTGATTCCTTAGATTCCTCTCTGGGTCGCAAACACTCTATAAGTATTCTGCTGTCCCTCTGGCTTGCACAGATATAGCCCCTTTATATAGTGAAAGGGTCCTAAGCACCATTCAAAATGAGTTTATTCTGGACCAGTTTAGGCTACAGATACAGATACAGAAGTGACTTTGAATTTTGTCTGATTTATACCATTTTTAAAGAATGTCACACACAACCTTAGTTCTAAAGAGAGAAGAAGAAAAATACCTGCAACTGCTGAAGGTGTCAGGCTAGTAAACAACAAAAAAAATACAAAACAAGTAACACCACCACAGACTTCAAGCTGGCGACAAAATCCTTTATTAGGTAAAATCCAAGGTAATCCAAGAATAAGAATTCAATCGTATTACCCCTTAGGTAAGCAGTTTCAGAAAAATCCTTCATCAGATTAATTCTAAAGAGAAGGTAGCTATGGAAACACTAAAAACTAGGTGTGATGTAGTTGTTACTAATGCAAAATGGAGTCATAGTTATTTGCCGTATGGAGCAATATGATACTGGAGCAAATGCATAACTGGCCAATATATATATATATATATATATATATATATATATATATATATATATATATATATATGTATATTGAGGACACTGCTAATTTTTATAGGATTTGACATAGAACAACATATTTATTTCTGTAGTTTGGATTACAGTCTTTACACATTTGTATCCCCTGTATTAAGGGGATAAGGGAAGTTCAATTATTTTCTTGAAAATTTTCGATTATACTCTGCAGAATGTAATGAATTTCTTTTATCTTTAATTGAGCTGGTAAAGAATTGTAATGTTCTCTCTCTGTGCAACTGCTGCCATCATTTAGATGGTATAGCAATGGGTATGGATTTCATACAGACTTATGCTGCCCTATAGGGGTTATTTTGAAGCAATAGTTTGCTTTGACAAATCCTTTCACATTACCTGTCAGAAATGGAGATGTGGAGATATTATGTTGATGACTGTCTGCACACATTAATAATAATGATTTTGGATTGCAGTTCACATATTCTTGCATTGTTCTTACCATGAACTTTTAGATCCTACTGTCACAACATTTTTGGATGATTCATATAGGAAAGCATTTACCTACAATACCTTTTTTTAGATGGACAGTTGTCCTCCATGTCATTTACAAAAAAATATTCCATACTGTCAATTTTTATGAGCTAGGAGAATTTGCATTGTTGGGGATGTTTTAAAAAAGGAAGATTCTGGATTTATCATAAACATTTTCTGTACATGGATATTCATTAGATTTAGTTGCCACTGCCACCTCTTGCTGAAAAATACAGCTATTGACAAAAACAACGAGAACAAGATCCTTACATACATATTAACATATGGAGTACATGCTTTTAAAATTAAATTCATTATACTGCAGTGGAATATTTTGGCAGCAAAAATTTTCCCCACTATATTAGCAAATAGAGTTTTTGTTTATTTGCTTTAGTTGACATTTGTTTTCCAGGAAAGTCTGACTTGGAATGAGCTATTTTTCAGTGGATGCCCGGGTAGAAACACGCTAGACATGTCTTTGCAACATGGAAGGAAACCACAGCCCCTACAGGAAACCCAAACAAACACAGAGATGACATGCAGACTCCACGCAGGCACCCCAGCTGAGAATTGAACAAGATAACCTCTTGCTGTGAAGTGACAATGATAATCACTGCACCATACAAGTTTTAATATTATAAACGGCATAAATTAGCAAAAATGTTTTCATCTTTTAGGCATGTTAAACATATGTCACAAAATATGGGGATCTATGGTCTTAGTGTTAGAGGCCCTTTTCCATGTGACAATTGCTCTTTTTGCATTCATGCATAAATATATATAGATCAAAATATTTTACATCCATCAAAATGAACAAGATGTATGAAACTTGGCATATGGTTGCATGTTCTCTTGTATGGGTATTATCCATGGCCATTTGTTTATTTGGCATTTTCATGTAGGACAGACAAGATGCACATGGAATCAATGTATCTCTCTGCATTTGAGTCACATCAGTTGGTGTCGGGATAGAAGTGCCCAGAATAGGTAGAGAAACCAGGTTACCCACTTTGCTGAAGACAGTCCTTATTTGAACAGCTGTGTCCAGTGGAGGAAAACTATAAAACAATGATAAATGCCCAGATAGTTTATTACAAAACATATTTTATATTTTTCCATTAATACTTGCAAAAATAATTTGTTTATATCTGAAATACTTTAAGTATTGTAAGAAGCAGCAGAGAGAGCTCAAATTCTATAAGTGTGAACCTTTATTTTGGTAAAAAAGTTAAATCCAGTCCTTTGCACGGGATCCAGGTATTTGAAGATTTGCTTTTCAAAATCACACATTTTCATTAATAAAATGTCCCACTTTGGGCATTGGAAAAGGTGGCATCTCTGTCTAAAATCCTCTCTAAAACACAATGTGGACTATAAGTCGTTACAGAAAATAATAGCCTTGGATAGTTAATTTGGGTGCATTATATGCACCAGATTTAAATTAATTTATTTAATTTCAATTCATTCCCTGTCCTTCAGTTATTTTAAATAACATATCTGGTATAATGACACATATTTTGGATATTATTTGGTTTGTAAAAGTTGGTACTTATTTGAAATGTGTTATGCTTGATTTTATGTTATTTTATATATGTTTGGTTAGGATGTGTGCATTTTTTTCCCTTTTGTCCACCAGATGGCGAGAGCTATATTTTCTTATTTGCAGTATACATTGTTGTTATTATTTTAAATATTATTTTTTTCAGGTTTGTTTCTACAATAGAGTTACTATAATGGTATATAATCTAGATATTTCTTAGCCATCAAGTGCCAGTACTTATTTCTGGTGTGTTTGCCATACTTTATGTTATGCTATATATTTGCTTTGACATGGGCTTGTTTTGGGTGGACACATTTTCTCCTGTGTCAATCAGAAGGCAATATTTATCTTTCACTTTCTGCAAAACACATTGCTGTTATAAATACAATTTAGTGTTTTGATTGCAGTTTATCAGTTTTATGAATATATTACATATATTTTCTCCCTTCAAAGCACAATTTGCAGTCATCTATATTATATCAATTAATATATATAATAATTTAAGTCAGACAGATTACTTGAAGTAATTGTTTACAGGAGAGGGAAGTTTGGTTTAATCACATGGTTTTGCAAAAAGTTATATCACCTGCTAACCTTGACTTAAAGTTAGATTTTTCACTGAAGAAACCACATGAGCTGAGAAACTATGGCCTGTTGCTTATTTTCTTCTTTTATACCATGTTGTGAACATAATACTGGAATACGCTGTGAAAAGCAACTTTGGTGCTGTAGTTTTGCTTTTTGATGGATTTCTGTTTTTCTCCATGCACTGCTTAGGTCTGTGTAATGACTTCTATGCTCTTTGATAATTTTATAAAGATATATATATATATATATATATATATATATATATATATATATATATATTTAGGTAGGGAAGGTTGAAATAATGGTAGAAGTCTTAACATCATAGATACAAAGTACAGCATTTGATTAAGACCTCTAGTCTCTGGTTATTAATTAGATTTGTACTAGCAGACTGATAGCCTAGCATTTACCTATAAACCTATATATATATGTATATATATATATATATATATATATATGTGTGTGTGTGTGTGTGTGTGTATGTATATGTGTATATATATATATATATATATATATATATATATATATATATATATATATATATATATATAATCTATATCACACACACACACACACACACACACACACACACACACACACACACACACACACACACACACACACACACACACACACACACACACACACACACACACACACACACACACACACACACACACACACGTATATATCTATATTATATTATTATATATGGGTCTCCCTTCATTACCTGAAAGATCACTTAGCCGAATTTCACTTGGCCGAGACAAATTCAATGAAAGGTGACATTTCTGAAACCATGGACCACTGAATGGCTTTCACCAGGAAACAAACCACTTGGTCACCAGGGTAAAATAAGAAAATCCACAAAAATGAAACCCACCCAAGTGGGGGGCTAAGCCCCCCACACACTCCCTAACTAAATATAGCAACTCCAAGATTGCACTACAAGGAAGTAAAGGGCATAGTTCACCCTGGTGGCTAAGTGGTTTGTTTCCTGCTGAAAGTTTTAAGGTGCTCTGTGGCTTCATATCTTTCATTGAATTCATCTCGGCCAAATGGAATTCGGGTAACTGGTCTTTTGGGTAATGAAGGTAGACCCATATAAATATATATATATATATATATATATATATATATATATATATATATATATATATATATACAGATCACAAAACAGACTTAGTTTATGTAAGAAAAAATAACTGATGGAAGCATAGAAATAAAATAAAACTTGCATGAAAAGTTCAGTGTCTTTTCTGCATTTATGTCTAGAACTCAACACAGGTACAACATGTCTTACCAGCTTGTTCATGAAACAAAAGTCTGTTGCACAAAATAGTATGTCAAGCACAAGTTCTGGGGAAAAAGTCATTAGCGCTCCAGCAGGTGAAAATGTCTGTCAGTGCCTTTGACATAATAACAAAGTCTAAGTAAAGAACAAACCAGCAAAGGTATGGCTCCAGTATAGGCAGTATAAGCAATAAAACAGTAATGCAGTCCAAAGAACAAATGATGAAAATGATTCTGCGTTAACCCAGCTTTAATAACACAACACAAGCACTTTCACATATAGCTTCTTCAGGTGTTTAAACTATATTGAAAGACAACACCTATATATACTTATTACAAACGTCATGTGATAAATTTAATACAAATTTAAAGGTAAACATTCCTAAAAATACAGTTTATCTATAAGGCCATACATTAAAAATAAAATATTAAATAAATAAGTAACTACAATAACACTAAATTAAAATAAAATAAATATAAAAATGAGATAAATAATATGAGAGTAAAAATATGTACAAATGCATAAGAACAGTTGTATCATTTCTTCCTTAGAGATCTCTTCTGTAAAACTGGTTTAATTGGAACATGGTCATTAAGACCATGACCATAGTTTGCTCTGAGCCTAACAATCCAACAAGCTTCTAGCTCTTCCATTCTCAGCCTGATATCTTCTCGTCTCACATTTTCATGTGTCATAGCTAGAACCAGAAACTTGAACACATGGTGTTCATCTGTATTGGCTACATGTTTAGCAAGTGCATTTATATTATTCTTTTTATTGATATGGTACAGATGTTCCCTGATTCTATCCTTCATCCTATATATTTGTGTATAATCAGAAACTTTATTGGCAAAAGAATGGTGTTGCTATGGGGAGCTCATGCTCCAATAGTTATGCCAATGCCGTACTGAATATGTAGGAGACCAAATTTCTAACTAATGGTCCCTTTACATCTTATATTTCTTTTTATAAAAGGTTCGTAGATGACCTCTTTTTAATTTGGAGAGGTAATGAACAACAGTTGGTGCAGTTTATGGAATATATTAATACATCTTCCAGTTTTTTGCGTTTTACTTTAAATTTCTCTACTATAGGCATAAACTTTTTGGTTGTCTATATAAGTAGGGATAAAAATGGTAAATTGATTAGTAGTCTATATAGGAAGGAATGTCATGCCAATCAATTATTAAATAGGCAAAGTATGCATCCAAATTTTGTGTTTAGTAGTGTAACTAAGAATCAGATTTTTAGAGCCTCTAGGCTTAATGTTAAGGAAGAAGATGATCAAAGATGTAAATCCACAACTGAAAAGGAATTAATTGAAAGGGGGTATGATGAAAAAATGGTTCAGAACATTTCTTGTCAGGTAGATGCAATGAGGTCCACCACTGCAAAACCTTATTTTTCGGATAATGTAGGCAAAATAAAAAGAATTAATGATGGTAAGTTGAGAATGTCTCTACATTACACCAGAGACATAGATAAATATATTGAGGTTATAAATTCTCATTGGAATATTTTAATGACTGATGAATACATAAAATCATTGATAGGTATAAGACCACAATTTTCTTTTAAGAATAAAAGGTCTCTTAAAAAAAAGGTTATGTAATAAGAACTATTATAGGGATTCTGTAACATCTATTCCTGGGACTAAGCCATGTGGTAGATGTAAGTACTGCACTTTTATTTCTACAGAGACTATATTTAAGCATTCAGATACTGGCGAGCTTATTTATATCACTGTTACAGCTGCTTGCAATTCTATGCATGTGGTTTATCTTGCAGTTTGCACTTTGTGCAATAAATATTATGTGGGCAAAACGGATCGTTTCCTGAAGGATAGAATCAGGGAACATCTGTACCATATCAATAAAAAGAATAATATAAATGCACTTGCTAATCATGTAGCCAATACAGACGAACACCATGTGTTCAAGTTTCTGGTTCTAGCTATGACACATGAAAATGTGAGACGAGAAGATATCAGGCTGAGAATGGAAGAGCTAGAAGCTTGTTGGATTGTTAGGCTCAGAGCAAACTATGGTCATGGTCTTAATGACCATGTTCTAATTAAACCAGTTTTACAGAAGAGACCTCTAAGGAAGAAATGATACAACTGTTCTTATCCATTTGTACATATTTTTACTCTCATATTATTTATCTCATTTTTATATTTATTTTATTTTAATTTAGTGTTATTGTAGTTATTTATTTAATATTTTATTTTTAATGTATGGTCTTACAGATAAACTGTATTTTAGGAATGTTTACTTTTAAATTTGTATTAAATTTATCTCATGACTTTTTTAATAAGTATATATAGGTGTTGTCTTTCAATATGTTTTAAACACCTGAAGAAGCTATATGTGAAAGCGCTTGTGTTGTGTTATTAAAGCTGGGTTAACGCAGAATCATTTTCATCGTTTGTTCTTTGGACTGCATTACTGTTTTATTGCTTATACTGCCTATACTGAAGCCATACCTTTGCTGGTTTGTTCTTTACTTGGACTTTGGTTTTATAGCAAAGGTAATAGTTGTTTGTTTGGTGACTTTGTTGTTTTTATAATAACAAAATCTGCTAGCAGTATCTCTCTGGTACAATACAAGTGACATTCAAGTTCTACACTACCAGGACTTTTGCTAGCAAATATAGACCTTTCAGCACAGTCAGTTGCCCCAGCCTGCAGCAGTTTGCATTTGCCTCAAACAACTTCTCCTCAGGATGACTCACATATTGCCTGAAAACTCAGTCATTTTGACTTAAAGAAAAGCATGCCATTAACCAACTTTATTATTGTTTGACACATAAAAGCCTTCCTAAAGTTGTAATACCTTTAAGCCCTCTCTGTTTGGCCTAAACTAGTGTTTCAGTGCCAAATTACCCTGCTGCTGCCATACTTTTCTTGCCTGCATAGCATTAACTAAGTTATATATACCCCCCCATTACAGATGACCCCTCCATCTTAAATCCAGTGGCTTCTGGAATGCTGTAAGGTGTATGGGCCAAAGGAATACTGGTGACATTGCTATGATAATCACTGAGGCAATGCTCTACCCATAAACAGCATGACTGTAATACTTGGGCCCATTTACACAGCTTTACTTTCCTTTCTTTTTACTGATGAAGCCACTGGAAGGAGGGCATTATCTTTGAATAATATGAACTCTCTGCCCAGCAAACAGTATTGTATGGAGTCTAAGGCCAACTTAATGGACAAGCACGATGTTTCAGTGGTAGAGTACTTAGCTTCTCTCATTGCCCACCTTTTGGGCTAACACAGTTCCCAAGCCAACCAGTAAGGCATACATTGAAGCTACATACTTAAATATGCCCTTAAAATGTTTGTTACATTAACTTCCTTAATCAGTCAAGGCAGACAAGCTTCATGTAAAAAATACACTGCTCAAAGCTGCAGCTTGGCAAGACAGTAGCTGGACCTGAATACTACTGGATTGTATTTGTATTTGTTAATCTGTAAATTTGTTATCATAAAATATTGACAAATGTTTCAAAATAACTAATTTAACAAATGTTTTATTGTGATATTAGTTACTGGCATGTCTGTATGCTTACCTCTTTTTCCTTCCTTTTTCCTTACAGGAAAAGCGTATTTACAGCCCAAACCAGTGCTGCTACATATGTATGTATATCTATTTTAATTTTATCTTACATACCATAATCATGAGAATTTAAATTCCAGCTTTAATATCTAGCTGTCTGCTTACCTCTATATCTACCTGTCTATTTCTGTTTATGAATGCACATCAGTGTATGTGTGTGTGTGTGTGTGTGTGTGTGTGTGTGTGTGTGTGTGTGTGTGTGTGTGTGTGTGTTTGTGTGTGTGTGTGTGTGTGTGTGTGTGCGAGCACGCACTTCTGTCTGTGTGTGCATCTATCTGAGTCTATGTCTTTGTGTAGATTATTTATACATATAGAAGAATACATGAATGTTCATGCATATGTATAGCGCAAACACACACACACACACACACACACACACACACACACACACACACAAACACACACACAAACAAACACACACACAAGCACACGTGCATCTATATGGCTATCTTTCAGTTTATGTACACGTGTGACTTTGTGTATGTGGCTGTGTCTCTGTGTACATTATTTATAGATACATAAACAAATACATATAGTCATGGATCTATATGAATTTTGTGTGCATATCTGTGAGTGTGTGTATATATGTGGATGTCATCTTCTCACATACACACACACACACACACACACACACACACACACACACACACACACACACACACACACACACACACACACACACATATATATGCACACATATATGCACACACATTTACATGCATACACACGTGATTAGCTATATGTTTATTGTGCACTCTATATGTCTTTCCCCTTCTACCTAAGGTGTTACAGTGGATGACAGATGATTCTCAGTATTATTCCTGACTGCACTTTAATTTATTTTAGCTTTAATTGCAAAATGCTATGAAGAGGGTGGCTTCAGAAAGAGATAGAGACAGAGAGAAACATATAAAGGAAAACAATCCTATAGTATAATTCCAGTATATCTTCTTGAACTATGCAAAAATCTTGAGTATGGACATTTTTGATGCCATTACTAATGCCTCCACAACTATATATTAAAGGATACAATTTAAAATCTAGCTGAAACTTTAATAAATACAATCTACAGGTACTATGTATTCACAAATATGAATGATGTTCAGTTTAATGGTTAATGTTATTTTTATTCATGTTTTACTTTTAGGTCAAGATAAATGCTTGCCGGTTCCAAAACCTGTATTGGTCACAGTAAAAGGCTGCCAGGCTGTTATTACAATGCAAGAGTGTCGTGGTGACTGCTCTGCATTCAAGTAAGAAAATATGATTGCTATTTTAACATTATAATCTTCGATATTTTTATTTTACTTTGCATAACATAGGTGTTTAGAGCTATTTATATTAACTATATTATAAAGAATTCAGCTGAAGCAATGCCTTCACCTCACAGGTGAAGTGCAGATTATTTTGCTTATTTATACTTTCATTAGTAAAAAAAACAATGAGACTCAACTTGTTGAGTTCAGCTTCCCAATTTTTAATTCCCTCATCATTTTCTATGGGAAGTCACTGCCACTGTAGCTTTTAAGAGTGCACTAATTGTGATTCCTTTATTTTTGGAGAGTTTTCTTTTTTGTGTAATGTTTTCATGACCTCATACTTTTTGGGTAGGGTGAGGGCCTACACAAAATTCCTAATTTCAGCTTTACATAGAGAGGTGAATCTCAATCAGTTTAACTCAGAAAGAAGAGTCATTGTTAAGTTAGACATTGGCTGTTGCACACATTATTTGATGTACTGTGGTCATCATTAAAGATACACAGATACATTTCCTGTTAAACTGCTTTCTTTTTGACCAAAAAGTTGGCAAATTTCTTCGTTGAATGCAGTATATGTGCATGCATTCCAGTATGAAACATCACCGACTTCTCATGAAAGTGGCATGTGTATTTCCAAACCTGTGATACAGAAGCAGTGTAAAATCGGGCCCATATTAGTTAAACAAGAACTGAGTTCAGCGAAACCCGTTTGAGCAATAGTCAATGAGTGAAATTCACAAATATCGAAGAACAGAAATAAAATAAGTAATACACAAAATCTTTCACTAACTGTTTTATGCAGGGGGGCAAGTCCCCCTGTGCCCCCCACACCCCCTGCTACTTAAATATACCAACTCCTAGATTGCACTCCACTGAAGTAAATGGGAAGAATTCCCTATGGCGCTCTCCATTTATTCTTGTGATTTTTGCCACTTTCGCTCATTGCGTGTCACTCAAATGGGTTTCCCTTAACTCAGTTTTTGTTTAACTAATATAGACCAGTAAAATCAATTGAGAATATCATAGGACAAAAACAAATCCTAAAATGGTTATATTTTCCAGCAGAAAAAAAAAACATTATGGATCCTGACATTGATAATTTTTGCATAGCTGTGTCATTATAAATTTAATCTTTGACATCTGTCATCAGGGTTAGTATGTTTGCAACACAGAATCTCCACAAAGGTTAACAACATTATCGTTATATGAAATATCATTGTTCTGAGAACATGCTACACTAAAGTAAGGCTTATTACTGTATTTACTTTTAGTCCTTTCAGTCCTAGGTAAGTCTATAAAATAAACTCATATAGATGCATTTGTCTAAGAATTCGATATTTAGCCCTAAGAAGGTGAAGAACTGATACAGTTCTGGTGCAGTTAACTATAGCAGTACAACCACTACAGCTATAATACCAAGAAACAGCTTCCTTAGGTTTTACTATTCTGTCATATGATATCACAGAGACTATTGTTTGACAATATTTTTCACTGTTTTCTGTCCATGCTTGGTGATGCATCCACCATACTTAAAGTCAAAGTCTACTTTTTGTTTTTAACTTACTCATTAAATATGATAATAAGGTAATCTTACCATCTGAGCAGGACAAATCTTCTATTCTCCCTTGATTATGCCATTTTCATTATTTATTTGTGAATAGGTTTTAATAAATAAACAGTATTGACTGGATAGTCAGAGCTCTTCACACAATATGAAATCCATGTAACTCGATTTAAAATAACATAGTTTCTTCTCCATCATTATGAGGTGCAGGTGATGTAATATTTAGAATTAACATCATAAAATATTAAACTCACATAAAGGTTTTGCTTTCCCTTAAAGTATAAAACAGTCAGTGTCCTAATCATGGAGCTAGTGGCAAATTCTGCTCTAAAATTTCACTAGAGCATGTTATAAAACTAGCTGAGCATGACTTGTTATAGTTTAATGGATTCAGAATTTCATAGGTACTTACTAGGTTATTGATCTGTGAGGATCTTAAAAAGCCAAGCCTTATATTCTCATGGTAGTTTTTACCTCTTAAAGATTCCTTGCACATAACCCAGATAAGGGCTGAATAAGGATATATTCGGGCATTTATATTCCCCCTATTTATTGAATTTGTGATTACCCATCCATATGTGAAAATTGCATTTGAATACAGAAGTATTTTGTTTTACGTAGAGTGGAAGATGGTTCCAAAGAAGCAGTATTTCTCTATGATACAAAGTTAACATTCCAACAAGTTCTCTTTATTTTGCAAAAGAGATTAAGATCCATTGAGCAGATGTTTATAATAATATTGGGCTTGCAGATATATAACAGGCCGTACAGAATAAGGTCTGTAGACTCTCTTTACATGAAGCAGAGCCTGTCTTTCATTATGCTGTATGATAATTGAGAAGAGTTACAAGGCTTTGAAATGTTCTGCATAGCTTTTATAATTTACTCCCTTGATTTGTTTGATTAATAAGTATTGTGGTTCCAGTCCGATGTAACAAGTGACTGGACAGGTACATAATGAAATGGTCAACCAAATATTGAGTGTCAAGTACAGTGACATGATTACATACATGGATCTGTATAGAATGTCTGTAGATATAAGCTGTGCAAAAAAGTACAACAGTAAAGACATGGTCCTCAAAGGAAAGTTCATTGATGACAGAAGTTCTCACATCCCTAATTAGGGGTGTGTTGTCAAAGTGATAGTTACAATGTGAATCATATTCGCTGAAGGATATAATTATACATATATTGGCATCCACAACAGGAATTTATTTTTGAATTTGGTATTTATTTTTGTTACCTAGGAGAATGGTGTTTGACTTAATACGTAGGGACTCCATAATATTTAGGTAGGAGGTATGGGCTAAGGGGAGCATGGAGGGAGTCCTACAGTTATCTAGGATTTGATAAGGACTTTTGTTAATAGTAAGTTGGATGTGGATGAGTACCTAGTCATTATCTTGTTAAATGAGTTTGGAGACAAGTGTTTTTAAGAATATGGAAACACTGCTACCCATATTGCCTTTGTGTAATGTGATGGGACTGAATGTGTGATAAGCATTGAAATATGGCTGGAGTAACTGTAAGGAAGTAACTGGTTTCCATTAATATTTCCCCAATAAAGAAGCAGCACTCATTAGTGAACCACGTCACTTAATTATTAAACTAGGTTTAGTAATGCAAATAACCTGATAACAGACCTCTAAACTGTCTCTGCTATGGGGGAACACTCCTATTTTGGGCCTGATTTAGGATGTCACTATTTTTGGAAGTATGTCTCTGTCTTCAGGCTCGATTTACCTCTTCACACAATTTTCTGAATCACCTCATTATGTGTGATTCTTTGAAGCCGACGAACATACTAATGGCAATAATACTTTAAAGAAAAAGGACACACAACTTACCCTTTATCTGAAGCAGAAGTAAATGACCGAGTATGATAGAATTTTGTGATACAGCTTAATAAAGTCTACAGACACTATGTTACCTTTCTGATAATGTGCTTATAGTTTTACACCATTTTTGTCATGCTCTGTTTTTTTAAACATGTCTTTTGGGTAGTGTGTCACATTACTAGTGGAAGTGGGAAAAGCTATGTGTTATTTGGTATTCAAGTGTTATGTTAGTCAGATATCTAGCTGTATGTTTCTTTTCTCAAAGGCCAGTTTGAAAGTTATGTCTGCTAATGAGCTTCATCTTCTTGCTACTGGCTTTGAATCTATCCATTTTCATTTGCATAATGTGTGATTTTGAGGCCAACAGTGAAAATGACTTAATGGCTTAAACCTGATTAACCGATCTATAGTATATATATACATCATTATCTTTATTTGCACTTGTATATCTATAAACAAAGGTATAGATAGTTATAGTTAACCTGTATCTATGCATTTTACTTGTATCTATATCTTTATCTATAAATTCAAATATAGCAACTGTAGGCCAGTTGTAAAGACCACTGGTAACATGGAAGACGAAATGTGTGCAATAGCTGAGTCCAGGGCACATGATATAAGGGAAAGAGTTAGGAAGTGATTTCAAAGCCTTCAAGCATGAATCAGCTAATGAGGGACAGCTGCTCAAGTCTATATATTAAGATTACCACTCACTAATGGAGTT
The DNA here is from genome assembly GCF_019279795.1 of Protopterus annectens. Classification (NCBI taxonomy): domain Eukaryota; kingdom Metazoa; phylum Chordata; order Ceratodontiformes; family Protopteridae; genus Protopterus; species Protopterus annectens. Next base: position 1,059,398,779 of record NC_056745.1, read on the forward strand.
AGATTTGCTTGCCTGTAATCCTAGGGGGGAAGTCTAGGAAAAGACCCATTGGCTATGTTTTGAAGGAAAAGGCATTATGGAGTATAAAAGAGAGGTCTGCTTTCCTTAAGTAAAATTGCAACCCCTCTAAAGTAGATTTATGCTACATATAAAAAGACAGAGATATTTCAGAATTTGTTACAGGCCTTTTGCAGTATGTTAGTATGTGCCTAGTCAAAGGACACTTTAACTACAGAGGAACTGTTTCTTAATTTTGGAAAGGAAGTGCCCTCTTTATACTGCCATGTTTGTTTTTTTCCAATATATATATATATATATATATATATATATATATATATATATATATATATATACAAACAGACAAGGAGATATAGATATACATATTAGATTCTTGCAATTAAGCCACTCAACCATTAGTTCAGTGACCACATGTAATTATGACATCTCAGGACATTGTATCCAAGATGGTGGATTCCAGACCTCTGGGCTTAGAGCTGATTACAGAAAATAGTTATGAGGGAACTATGAGTGGAGTCTGAAAGGTATCCTTGAATTTTGAAGGCTGTGAGTAATACCTAAGACCTAAAAGGAATGGGCACTGTTTGGAATTACCATTCTTGTCTAAAAAAAGAAATCAATAAGCTGACTTGCTTATGGGCAAAGAGTAAAAAAATGATCCTTAAGTGGTGTTGCTTTTAGCAGCCAAAAGTTGGGAGGCACCATTTATGAGGAATAATGAACCACTGTTTATAGAGCAAAACCTAGCAAGTTTTGAAAAGAGCCTATGTGTGAGGTTAGAATTTATATGAGCATTTGCTAAAACAGACTTTGTGGCTATGTTTTTATTCTATATATATATATATATATATATATATATATATATATATATATATATATATATATATATGTGTGCGTGTGTGTTGTTTATGCCAGATATTCTAAAAATTCACATACTAACATTGATAGATTTCTACATTTCCTGAAATGAACCTCAGAGAAGGAAACTTAAAGACATCATATTTCAGGACCAATCCACCCCCACATGTCATGCTAATTATATACATGCTAGCTCTGAGATTACACAGTACCTGGGGATAGGGCATATTCCCCTATCCTGTGGATTGTCATTCTCAAAACATTTCAAGCAACTGTTCTGTCGACCAAAGCTTCTCAACAAAATAAATATAGACATCAACATGTACACACAAATGTGTGTGTGTGTGTGTGTGTGTGTGTGTGTGTGTGTGTGTGTGTGTGTGTGTGTGTATATACTACAGATACATATATATATATATATATATATATATATATATATATATAAAAATGTATATATATATATATATATATATATATATATATATATATATATATATATATGGGTTTACTTCACTTGACCTAAAACTCATTTGACTGATACCCAGTTGACCTAAATTTCATTTGACTGATTCCCATTTCACTGACAGCTTACAATGCTGAATTTGAACATAATAAATCTTAAACCATAGAAAAGCACACTTAGAACACCAATAACTGACTATTTCCTGAAATTAAAAACTACTTACTATCCCTCTTAACAGAAATGGGACAATGTACAACCAAACTAGGTGGGGGGCTACACCCCCTAATGTTGGGGGTTGTGCCCCTCCCCAGTAATTATAAATACTAACTCCAGGATCGCACTACATTAGGGAAATGGGCATATACCTTTAACTTGCCTTACAGTACTCTACACGCTGCCACTTCTGCTGGGAATGCACAAAACATTTGCTCAATTACTTTAGATACTTCCCATAAAAATGTAAATAGAAAAACCCACATTTGGAAATACTACAACACTACTTTCTACATGACTATCAGAATTCTAACAATCAGCACTATAAGTCACAGTAATTCTTTTTATCACAAACAAGTCACAGGTGAAGGAAAATCCACAAGTCTATGTCGTACGTGTCAGTGAAATGGAAGTCAGTCAAATGAGTTTTAGGTCAAATGGAATTCAGGTCAAATGGCTGTCGATCAAATGGGTGCCAGACAAATAAGTTTTAGGTCAAGTGAAGTAGACCCTGGTTATTAAAACTAATTGAAAATGACATCATCAACTCGAAAGTAAAAACACCAGGTTAATGTTTTTGAAGGAGAAAATACCCTCTGCTCCTATCAGTCCTACAGCTACATATATGTATATATATATATATATATATATATATATATATATATATATATATATATATATATATCTGCATATATATATATATATATATATATATATATATATATATATATATATGTGTGTGTGTATGTCTATATATCATAACTTGGAGATCATTTGATAATGGGTGAAAGGAAAAACTCCATTATCACTGGTATTGCTGCTATCTCATAATGCCAAATGTCTCTTTGCTGAGTAATGGAAGTTGATAAAACATGGGTCTATATCACATAGTCAAAGTCCTATAACTTCAAACATGTAATGTGGAGGGCATGACACAGAAAAACAACCGGTGTCAGATCCATGACTTAAAACTAAATGCCATGAAATGCATACATCCACCCCAGTAACTATTATATTACAACACACTCCATAGAGCAGATCCATTAGGCAGGGACTTAGGGACACACATAATAAGACAGCCTTTGACCATCATGTACCTAAAATAGTGAGGAACTCTTTCTATGTTACACTTCTTATAAACAAAGGTATGGCATCTAAGTCCAAGGAAGTTATTGTTCCACTGTATTCAGCATTCATCAGACCTATCATTGAGTACAATGCCCCCTTTGATATGTACCTAACCAGGCATATACAACAAACAGCACATCCACAGAGTTTCCTAACTACAAGAATAAAAGGCATAAGTAAAATATCATATGCAGACTGCCTCAAGGCTCTATCCCTGTATTCTGTCTCCTACAGGGTTTTCTGGGGAGATCTATGCCTGGCATACAGGGGATTGTCAGACCCAAATTGGATACACCTCCTGCATATCCCCCCAAAAAAACAGCACCAGAATTACCTGTTCTAAAAACTTAAACCTTGTCTGTGATATAAATAGGACCTGCTGGAGAGACATGTATGTATCACATAGACTACTCCATCTATGGAACAGGCTCCACATCCATGTAAAGCAGAGTTCCTCCCTAACTCAGTTCAAGTGCAACTTGGACAATTAGATGGGGAACAGGAAATTCATCTTTGGTTTGGCAACTATGTCTTTAATGGACACAGACAACCTGTAAATGGTTCATTTTCCAGGCCCCTACTTGTAAATGCATCGTCTCCCAAACCCCTTCTTACACTTATTAAGGGTATGAGAACTTGTCAGAGATTTGGAATGCATGGCTAGGCTTAAAACGGCCCTTGTGGTTATTAGCCTAGTAAATGCCTATGAACCTATGACTGTATAAACTGGCATATAGTCCATCTGCTAAAGCTCAAGCTAATGGTTCTTTGCTCAGTGTGGCTATAGTGATGGTTAGTACTTTTAAATATGTAGCTTCTTTATCATTTATATATATATAAATATTGATCTAATGTTCTTTCAGCCAAATGAGGTTTCAATGAAGTGGGCTGCCTAAAACCATTTATGACCAAATGAAGCAGTAGACCCACACACATAGATATATATATATATATATATATATATATATATATATATATATATATATATATATATATATATATATATATATATATATATATATATCCATCCATCCTCAACCTCTTTTTCTCATTTTGTACATGAGGTCTGAGTGTCACTTCAACAGTAACAATCATCTCGAGCCAAGGTTTACATCACATGATGGCTAGCCCCACTGCAATATATATATATATATATATATACATATATATATATATCTATATATATATATATAGACATTATATATATATATATTATATATATATATATATATGTGTGTGTGTGTGTGGGGGGGGGGTGCACGTGTGTATGATGTGTGTGTATATATATATATATATATATATATATATATATATATAGTCGAAAACTCAAAAAAAAATATCCCACAACTGCAAAATTCAAAATCGCGAACATACACATATACAAACAAGCACACATACACCTACCTAACTACACTACAACAAACAAAACAACACATGCAAACACAACATAACAAACACACCTACCCTACCTATAAGCTCAGCTCCCCCACACTCCGCTAATTATATATACAAACTCCAAGCTAAGCTTGCACTAAACACACAAATACATAAAACCTACCACTGCACACACTCACACACACACTAAAATCCCTACCCAGTACCCTTACAAAAAGACACTTACCTGAATCCCCAGCTAAATCCAAAAACTGCACCACACATCGCAAACATGCCAACACAAATGCTGATTCGACATTTTCGTATTCGATATTATGCAGTTTCGCGTAACTGCACTTTAGACTTTATAGTCTTGAGATACTAAAATTTGGTATTTTAGTATTTTGAGATTATATAGTGAAACTATATATATATATATATATATATATATATATATATATATATATATATATATATATATATATATATATATATATATATATACACACACACACACACACACACACACACACACACACACACACACACACACACACACACACACAACTCAGTGATCCAGATTTAATATAAAAAGAAAAAAAAACATCTATTACATCATTACACCAAACATATCAAGCAAATGAAAAAGGAACATTTTCCTTTCCCAATCAGTTAAAGTAAAACACACTGATTAGCAGGCAGTATATGAATAGCTGTAGTGGAAGGTAAAAAATGTTTAGTAACTTAATGTGGAGAGCCAGGGTTAGGAGCACGGGAAGGGCTAATGTTATCAAACATGAGTATGGCAGCCTGTGAGAGCCCTGTCCATCCATTCAATGTCTGACTCCTGAAGATCAATCTCTCCTTAGTCTTCTATGCTACGAATGACTGAGCACCATTGGAACTCATCCACCTAAATTGAACCAGCATTAAAGTAAACACCTGATTCTGTGATCTACTTCTACATCACCTCAGCAACACCACCAGATTAGTGAACAGGTACTTAACCAAACATAGTCTTCATTTCTAGAATAGTCTGCCCTTTTATATCAAGCGAATTAGCTCCCCTGACCATACAAAATTAATCAGGAAGACTAAATAGATGATCAAAAATTGTCACCTAGGATATATGGGCAAAATCTACCTAAGGTTGAACATTGTTGGTCTGCCATTTGCACCAGTACTGGGATAAATGGCTGAGTATTTTGATGTGCTCCTGAACTACAAGTTTAGCAACAGTCGATAAATGCATCAATTTTAATTCATTTTCTGTGGCATAGTGTTAACAAATGAATGGTAGTTTGCAATATAACAAAGCAAGAATATACATCTTGTTCAGGGTTGAAAATAATCCGGATTAAATGTAATGCACTTTAATACATGATATTTGAAAAAAAATAAAGTTCAGTTGTCCTTAGTATGAATTATTGGTGGAAAAAACTCTAAGGTAGGAAGAAAAAGCAGGATAGTCACTTAAAGACACTGGCCTAGCTTGTAAAAAAGGACTTCTGTGTCATACATTACATTGTACCACATTGTTGGATACACAGACTTGTGAAATGTTATTATATTATATTATATTATATTATATTATATATTTTAAAGTTGGAGTGTTATCTTACAACCTTATAATATATAATCTATGGAATGGATGCATATATTAAAACCTAGATGGATGCTAAAGTAATTGCATTATTTGCAGAAAATCACATTTTGGCAGCTTTTTATTATTCCAGTGTAGCCATATTCTTGGTGTAATAATGCATGCAATACAATAATATGCTTAGTTAGAAGTGGAAGGAATAAATTAAGATTACTTTTGGCCTTTGGTTTTATCTAGTTATATTATCAAATTGGGACTGTGGATGATGAATTAACTGTACGTTAATATAAAGCAGAGTTGAAAGTTGCAGTGCTTGTCAGTATGAAGCTGAAACGTATTAGTCTGAAAACAAAATGAATTGTTATACTAGTTTAAAATTAACTTCACAACTGCAGTGCTGCATCTGTTACAATATTGTTCATATGCATGAGTATACTTAATGTTTTGATATTTGAGGCATGGTTTTGTGAGCTGTGTAAACAAGATAAGAGAAGGAAAAAGAGGAGGAGGTCAGAAGTTTATAAAAATATACTATGCATATCGCAGGCAAACATTGTGACTGATACGTTGTTTAATATCACTGGCAGAATGAATGGCACGATATTTTTCTATAATTATGTTAGTAAAACTACTGCTATAGAGAAATATGCACAGAATAAAGTATAGTTATGAATTAATGAGACTAAGGCAGTATCTGACTATATGTTAGCAACTATTAACAATGCTTGTATCTGTTTCTCTTTAGCATAACAGCAAACTATGACGCTCTGGTGAACAAATGCATGTGCTGTGATGCAGTTAAAACAGAGACACGGAGCATTGATCTCACCTGTCCATATAACACCAAACTAACACACAAATACAAATACATTACTGCATGCAATTGTATAAATTGCACTGAATAGTATGTGTGTGTATGTAAGTATATGTGCTGCATATTTTTCATGATGTAGTCTCTCCTGTTTTTAATCATTTATCTTGTCAAGTGATTTTACAAAATGTAATTAAAATTAAAATATATATTTGAGCAACTACCTGCTGAAGTGATTTTTTTCCAAACGAAATATTTGTTGCATATGACCTCAAAAAACTATAAAAGTCTAACATATCTAATAACATTTTGATGTTTTTACAGTGCCTTTATATATATGGAAGCTGATTCAGGATTATAATTCTGCATTAGCATCATTAACTGTGAAGCCATCTGCAATGGTTTCTGCATTTGTTTAAAAGAAAAACATACAAAACACAGCTCGTGACTATATAACATTTGCCATTTAAAATGTCACTCTTTACAGTTGTAAATGATATTCATGACTTGTCAGCTAATTTTGTTTTGTGGCACAGAAAAAAGATTCAGAAATTCCTTATTCTTACTATTAGTAATCACAGATAACACATATTTTAAAAATGTTAGAACTATGGTATAAATTAAATAATTAGAAATTATTTTAATAAATATGCTTAACATCAGAATTTAATAAATGCTCATGTCATTACTGAGAATTTAGTTCACTAGCCGAAATGCTACAGCACTTCACTATGGAAAACCATGCCGGATGTCACAGCAAATGTATAATCTGGACAGCAATATCATAAGGAAGAGTAAACTGAATAGCATGTAGAAAATATTTGGCTTTGTCTTTCATGAAGACTGATATTAAAAAGATGATCAAATGTGTTGTTTTACAATCCACATAAGTCTTTACTAATGTGGATATCAGTGTGTGTGTGTGTGTGTGTGTGTGTGTGTGTGTGTGTGTGTGTGTGTGTGTGTTTTTATTTATTTATTTATTTTACATTTGTTGACCGGGCTAGTCTGGCTGGATACATGTCCATTTTCAGCAGAGGCCCGAGGAGAAAAGCTCCACTATATACTAATAAATCATAAAAGAACATGAAAACAGCACAGTAAGATAACAAATTATAGGCATGTAAAGAACTATTAACATAGTAACAGTACAGAAGCAAAGTCAACAAAATCTAAAATACAGTGAGGATTCCTAATCCCATATTCTTAACAAGGCAAGAATATTAAAGTTGAAGAGAGAGAGAGAGAGAGAGAATAGTGACTCGCCCAAGAGTCTATATAATATGTACAGTATTAACAATAATGATAAACATTTAGTATGTGCATTTTACAATCCATCTCCATATAGCCTTCATTTACAACCATGATGTCTCATCTGCTGAAAATAAGAAAACAATATTAGAGTTGTGTACTGCCATTTAATACAATAAATAGTTTGTCATGGTAATAAATCTGGGATTTAGAGAGGCACAATAAGTTTATGGTGAGATGACAAATGATGATGAAATGAAGATGAAATGTATGACTATGTACAGGCACTGTTTATAGGGTTAGAGATATAGGCTAGCTTATGTGACTAGTTAGCTCTGTTGCACTTGGTCAATGTTTTTGGCTATTCTGTAGCCAGTATCCAGTCCTTGTCAGACTTATTTCAGGGAAGTGTGACTAGGATGAGTGATCATAGAAGTCATCTGGTTCTTATCAGATATGCTGAGCAGATTGGAAACATTTCTGTTTTTTGGGGTCATGGCATAGGTACTGCAGTAAGTGCACTGTATGTAGAAAAAGATCTTTTATTTTCAGAATTTTAAGATTTTTGTATTTAAAGGTTTTTACAGAAGAAAAGTACAACTACTATAAAGTGAGTACTTTTTATTTTATTTTATTATTTATTTTATTATTGCAGTAAAATGATGCAGTAATTATTAATGCACATTTTATAAAGACGTGTGTGTGTGTGTGTGTGTGTGTGTGTGTGTGTGTGTGTGTGTGTGTGTGTGTGTGTGTGTATATATATATATATATATATATATATATATATATTGGGCACTGATGAAAAACTGAGACAGAAGAGAAATTGAAGAGATAGAAGGTAAAGAGTGGAATAGGGTTGAGAAGCGAAGTGTGAATGAGCAGATCAAATCTAGAATGGCACAGACTGTAGCCAACTTGCACTGAATGTTGCGATAAAGTGTGAGAGAATAATGCTGATGAAAATGAAAAGAAAGCAATACAAAAACAGTTGTGTGGTCTTGGTTAGTGAAGGCAAAACATTTGAGAAGCTAGAGTTGAAAGAGATGAAGCACCTGAGATGTATGGTAGAATGCACACTGTGGGACAGATGAAGAAATGATGGCATCAGAGAAAGTCAAAGAGAACAGATTATAGTGGTTTAGGCACATGTGCAGGAAAGCAGAATATTATCTGGTGAAGAAGGCTTGTCAGAGCCAGGAAGAAGAAAGAGTAAATGAGGACACCCAACAAAGAGATGTTTGGACATGTGACATGCTTGCACTTTCAAAACAAAAGAGCATATTGGGAGGGAAAAAATGTATACAGACATGACTTCTGAAGAAGATAGGAGAGTGGCACTGAATCAAGAGAGGTGGCGATAGTTGACACGAGACCACAACCACATATAAGAAATGAGAACCTGGGGTTTGCTAATGATGACGATGACTGATATTGCCAGAATTATCATTTCTCTCTCTCTCATCTCAATATGAAGTGTACTTTTTATATAGATATAGCTATAGATATAAATATACATATAGTTATTCATGTATTTCTCTAAAATGTATTGAGTGGAGCAGAGAATTGATGTCTACAGACCATTTTCAGACTTAATCCAGGATAAACTTCTTAAGATTACAAAAACATAGTGCATAAAATATACAATATACAAAAAGAAAAAAAAAACATGATTTGCAGTGGAAATACATTATCTATGAATGTAAACTTACTGCATTCATATTTAATTCAATAAAGCAACAAAAGCACATGCAAATATTTAATAACATTGTATGTGAATAAGAAAGGCAAACAGTAAATCAAAATGATATCTGTAGTAGTCAAAGACGCACATAATGTATGGTGGTATAGTTAATAATGGTGCAGAGCATATTGTTGCAGGCAGAGTGAATCTATTGGGGGATTGAGCTGTAATTTATCATCATCAAGTATGTGTTATTTTAAAGTTATTTTGGAAAGGGGAGTTGTTGAGCTTGAGCATTGAAGGCAGCGTAGTTCTGCAACTCCAGTCTCAGCACATAAATAAATGTCATATTTCTGAAGGTCAGTGGAGAACAAGAGTGGCAAATGTCATGGTGAGCTAAATAGAGATGAAACTCATCTGTGTCTTAGTGTAAACGACAATTGAAATATGGTTGTAGGGGCTAAGAGGGTAAGAGACAGCAGCCATGCAGCTGGGAAATGAAAGTAATGAAACTACAAAATGTCACTAATGTTGATAAGTCCACTAATAATTTGCAAAGCAGAGTGATGAAATAACAACTTGACAATCTGCAGGAGCTTCAATCCACAGTTGATATACTACTGTAGAGCTAAGAAACTAAAGAAATCAAAGTTTTGAGAAACAATGCATATATCATTCCCCTCTGAGAGGGATGGGACACACATATCTGGTTACAATTGTAGAAGAATGGATAGCAAAATACTATTTGTTAATGAGTTAAGCCCAATGGGCATACATTTCCGTTTTAAGGGAGCTTACATTGTGTGGTTATGTAACACAGTAGGCAAAGGAGGGCTAAGGGACTCAAACACTGTATCACAGGAACTACAAATCATAGTCTTAATTGTCTGTGCCGACTACCATAGTAAGCTTGTGTAGACATCTCTCATGCTTGAATATTTCAAACTGATTGATCACATTGGAGCAGGGAAAGTATCCAGTGCATGAAACAAGATATGACATGAAGTCTTTACACCTAAAAACTGAAGAGATGGTAGGTACAGTAAGCTGTGGTAAAGAAAAACTATTGCTCAGCTTTGATGCAGAGTTAAGTTAATGGTTGTGAGCATGGAGGTATGAGGACTTATCTGTAATGGAGATGCTGTTGATGACTAGTGAGATTATGGAAAAGCATCAGCTCACTGCAGCAGATAAGAATATACTATCCATCATTTCCAAAGAGTTGGTATTAGTGAAGGAGTCAATCCATCAACAGGACTTAAGAGGAAAACTTCATGGATGACAGAGAATCACACATAAGCACAGGTCTCCCTTAAAGGACTCTGAGCAAGATCAGCAGTTTCTGGAAAATTTGAACTGCTCACCTGACAACCAGGTATTTATTAGATCAAGAAATTTGGAAAGATCCATCCTCTCTGTGCCACTACTGTTAGTGCATTAGCCGCATCTCATTATAAAACTGAACCATTAATCCATTTGAATCACCACTTTAGTGCCCTTGGTGTACTTTATAGCCACCAGAACCTCCACATGACTATTATCTTAAGCAATTAAATAAAACTGAACCTTCTCAGTTACTAAAATAATCCATTCAGGATTCATATAAATAGTATTGAAGACCTATTGGTCTATATATTCTTATGGTTACCCTAGCTCTCTGCTCATTTTTTATCCCTGTAATCCAAGCTTCTTTACAGCATTACTATTTATTTCTCTTCAATACCACATGTTCCTATTGACCTTTTGCCCACCATCTGCCACTTGCCTGTCAGACTCAGTCTCAACTTGCTCCTCCTCCTCCTTCTCATCAGGTATTCCATAGCTCCTATGCAATCTCCTTTGTAGTGGGTATCTTATCTTTCATTAAGCCTTAGTGTAGGTCATTTGTTTTCACTCCTTGTCACTTTGATACCATCCCATTCTCTTCTCCTCACCTTCCTCGATCATCTTTGCTTTGTTCAATCATCCTTTTTACCATTTCTTGCAATCAACTAAACATATTCACTTCCATGGCTTCCTCCTTCAGCCTTTATTAACTCACCTATTACAAACCAGTTTGTGTCAGTCATCATGTTGTCCAAAAGCCACCTTCCAAAATGCCTATCCTCCGCAAGTCTTCTAGCATAGAAAAGTCAATTACTATGGGGAACCTTTTCAGTGATAGTTGTATGTGCTAAAGTAAGCAAGTACTTTTTAGCTGTAAAACTATATTCTTTGCAGTATAACAAGAGTAGGAAGGCTGAACATTAATGCTAATATGCTGTGATCTTAGAACATTGGACTGGGGGGTGGAGTGTAAAAGTGCACAGTTTATATTATATGTAGAATTAAGATATTTTTTACAAGGGTTAATTTCTAGATTAATGTCTTCAGCTTAAGCTATAAACAAGTATTTCCTAGCAAGAAGGCTATAAAAATAAGACAAAATGAACATCATGAAAAATGATAAGTTTCCTGCAACTACAAAGATATTAGCTTATTTTTTCATTACCAAATGGTCAATGGGAGTTAAGAAGTCTGCAGCTGAAGGCAGCTGCACATTCTGTTTGGAGTGAAATTTACAAAGGTTCATTGATAAGTACTTTTCTATAGAGATGAGCTGTTTGCAGCTGCAAGCAATTAATCTTGACAGTTTTGATCATTCTTTGCTGAGGGAAATGGAAAGGTACAATGGCAAGCAGTTCATTGAAAAATGAAATTTAAAATTATGGAAAGTATATAAGAGATAGCAGCCTCCCTATCAGCTTTAATGCATTTAATAGAACAGTGTACAATTTAGCTTTATTTAAAGTTAGCTAGTCTACTTTTTCTTAAGGCTAAAAGTTAGAAATATATGAGCTCTTTTACATATCCGGGAGGGGATGAGAGATAAGAAAAGACGAGACAGCAATTAGTGTAAGTGGGAACACAGGCTGTGATATATACTTTAACGTGGAATCCTTAATTTTAGGTTAGACAATATCTGTGAGTGCATCTGTAGATTTGGGGCAATTTTTCTTATCCAGAGGGCTAAACTTCCTTTTTGAAAATGTACATTGTTTTTGTGTATGTTTTACTTTAATAGCATTTTGAAAATACATTTGTTTATTTTTTTGTTTGAGAGTTTTCAATAAAACAGTTTTGAAAAATGTGACATAGGTTCAAATGCGGGTAAAGATAAACAACTGAACAAAATATTAGCCTTCAAATGTTAATGCATGCATATACCATAAATGTTGGAAATATACATTTAAAAATATTATGTATAATAGACAGGAACAATATTTTTCTTATTATAAATGCTATCAATATTATCTTGGAACATAATGTAAATGACCTTACAGGAAGGAAAGAGTATTATATTAAAAAGTGCAGAGTACAAAAAGCAATGCTGCAGGAGGCAAATTTGGAAAGAAGTGTGAATTTAACAAAGAAATGATTTCAGGATGGATATTCAGCAGAATATCAGTGACAAAGGAAAAACAGGAGTAATTACGCTAATCACTAGAAGGATTTCCAATAGAGATAGAAGATGAAAAAAGACAACAATGGTAGATTTGAGATAATAAGGGATATGGGTAGTGAGGGAGGATTACACTGGTATGTATTTATATTTCACTAAAAACTGCTATTATTGAGCTTAAGAAATTTTTGGGAGAAATAAACACCTCTCAGTGGGGAATAGTTCTTATAGGTGGGGACTGGAACTTGATTTGCAATAGTGAGTATGTATCAGGATATAGAAGGGAAAACAAAAGGTAGATTTCTGAAGAAATGTATGAAAATATTTGGCATGGAAGATATGAATTCCATACTAGGAACTTAGATATAATTTACATATTATTCCCAAAGGTAAAATAACTGGGATAGATATAAATTATATTTCACAGGAACATTTGCATTTAATTGTGAACTTTAACACATACCTAATAACTATTTGAGATCATGCACTAGTAAAAACTAAAATAAAATGCAGGGTATTGAAATAAAAATGATACACTGGGGCTTTCCCACCCACTTGTTAAACTGAGAGGATTTAAGTAACGGGTAATGGAAACAGTTCAAGAGTTATTAGGGAAAATATCTTCAAAAGTTATATAGAAATACTTTCAAAAGTTATAGCTAGTGAGTGGGATAAAATGAAAATGGATTTTAAAATCAGGGTAAAATAAATGAGAAAGAGATATAGTTCAGAAGTAACAGGGATTAGGAGTTGACAAAGATTAAAGTACTGCAGAATAAGGGAACAATAAGAAGCACAAATGCAGAGTGCTAAAGAGAAAATAAGGAAGTATATGGATAATTTGCATGAATTTTGAAAGGTTACTGTTAAGCAGCTATTTTGATAATAAATCCAGAGCACAAAAACTTTTAGCACATTGACTTAGCCAGCAAGAATTAGAAAGGGTTACTAAACTTAGGAAGCCTATAAGATGAAAAATAACCACATCTCCTGTAGAGGTTTTAAAGATATCTTAGAAATGTTATGAAAATTTGTATAAAGCAGAGAAAGCAAAAAAAGTAAAAGGAAATATTTAAAGAAGACTTAATTATGTCAGTTGACATAATGTTTAACATTTTTGCCTCCCATGCATAAGGTACAAGGTTTGAACCTGACCTCTAATCAATGCCTGTTTGGAGTTTGCATGTTCTACTTGTGTCTCTGTGGGGTTCCTCCTACATCTGAAAAACATGCCAAGCTTTTAAATCTCAAAAACTCACCAATGACCTACACTTTGGGCAGCAGCACATACTCTACATGGTGCGCTATAGGGGGAAGAGTTGCACATACCAACTGCCTTGGGCATCTACTTTGGTTCACAGTATGCTAAAGATGGGAGAACATGGATTACACTCTACATGCTGTGGCAGGCCTAGCCACTCAACTGTGCAAAATATGGCTCTAGGTGATTTGTTCATGTTGACTAAAGTTGTCAAAATGAGCATAGGTAGTTACCAGTGATAAGTGAGATTAGGACCTGACCTACACCAGGGACCCATGCTAACAGTAGGAGGGGTGTATATGTCCCTGTTGGTCAGTGTATTCTTGCCATAAAGCCCAGAATCCCTCGGTCAATTAGCTACTGGCAAGCTGTTGTCTAGTTGCCCAGCCTGGGTTGTTTAGGATAGCTCTGTTGAGCAAAAGCTGGATGCAAAACCAATCAACCTACCAAACATGAAGTGAGAATTACTACACTTAATGTAGGTTCACTGGCAAGAAGTGACATTAAAGTGGATGACACAATGATATGGAGGAAGCTGGACATTCTATGTATGCAAGAGATAAGATGGAAGGGGAGTGCAGCAAAGCCACTTGGCTTGGAATCCAGAGTATACTACTCAGGAGGGGAACAGGCTAGAAATTATGTGGGAATTGTAGTGAGGGAGAGGCTTCAGAAGACATTTTGGGATATCATCAGAATTAATTACAGACTCATGGCAATCAGGCTCCAGTGTAATGATAGGGCCGTATTCATAATCTTAGCCTATGCTCCACAGCAGGGATGTGGTAGTGAGGAAAAGAGTGCATTCAGACAATAGTTGCAGGACCTACTAGATAAAGCAGGAAAACACGAGTTGCTGCTGATAATGGGTGAACTGAATGCACATATCGGGACAGACAAAACAGGATATGAGAACTGCCTGGGTCCACAAGGGTGAAGCAACAGGAATAAAGAAAGAGAAGCCATTCTACACTTCTGTTTGGAAGTTGTCTTAATAGCAGCCGACACATGGTTCAGAAAGAGAGACAGTCACAAGATCACATGCAAAAGTAGCAAATATACAAGTCAGGCGGACTTTTCCTAGTAAGGAAAAGGCACTGGGGTAGAATCCATGATTGCAAAGTCATCCCCAGTGAAACAGTCAGCCCACAGCATAAACCACTGGTTGACACAATCAGCTGCAAGCAGTGGTTAGAGAAGGCTCTAAGATCAATTGAAATCAGTTGAAAGACCTGGAAGTTAACTGGAGAGAAAGTACAATTAAAGGAATTATTCAGGGCTCTAGCTCCCCTAGAAGAGGAGGAAACAGGTTTAGTTGAAGAAGAATGGTAGAGAATCAAAACAGCAATATTAGCACTGCAGAACAGATATGCAGTCGAGCCAGGTACAGAAATAAGGTACATAAAGAAAGCTGGTGGTGGAATGCAGAAGTCCAGGAAGTGATCAGAAAAAAGAAGTGCAGGAAGAAATGGCAGCTAGAAAAGGTCATCCGGGCTAGGAAGGAATACTTGTTGCTAACAAAGAAGCTAAGAAAGGAGTTGTAATAGCAATGAACAGGGCACCGGAGGCACCTACCAACTACTGGAAAGTGACTCAGTAGGTGGTACAAAGAAACTATATCAGGTTGCAAGGCAAAGACAGAAAGATAAGGAAGATAGTCAGACACCCTTCATAAGGGATGCCAGCAACAACCTGCTCACCAGTCCAAAAGACATCAAAGGCAGATGGAAGGAATATTTCCCACAGCTTCTGAATGAAGAAAATCCCAAAGACACTGTACTGTCCCAGAAAAAGCATAAGATGAGAGAAGAAGAGAAGTAAGAATAGCACTAAGGAAAATGAATTCCGGGAAAACAGCAGGCTCAAATGATATCACAGCAGATATGATAAAGATGGGTGAGATAGGGGAGAAATGGGTCTTGAGGATACTCATAGCAGTGTGGAGAGAAAAGTGTATCCCAGATAACTGGAAAATAAGCATACTGGTGCCAGTGTACAACAACAAAGGGGACATGCACAACTGTGGCCAGTACAGAGGCATCAAACTGCTATCACATTGCATGAAAGTTCTGGAGAGGGTGACTGATAAACGGATACCCAAAGTAGTAGAATGTAAGATAGGAGATGAGCAGTTCAGATTCAGATCAAGATGCAGCACAACTGACCTGATGTTTGCAGTTAGACAGATAGTTGAGAAGAAACTCGGCATTCCTAGACTTAGAGAAAGCATATGACAAGGTCCCAAGAAAGCTGATTTGGGCAGTACTGTGGTGGTTTGAAGTCTCAGAAACATTGGTAGAATTATTGCAGGCTATGCACAAGGATGCAATGACTCAAGTATGTACAGTGTTCAGCCTCAGAGGGTTCCAAGTCGGAGTGGGTGTACACCAAGGTTCAGCTCTGAGCCCACTGCAGTTCATACTTGTGATGGACTACATTAGCAAACAGGTTGCTGGGGACAGATCAACAAAGTTACTCAATTTAGATGATGTGGCATTACAGCAGAGTCTGTGCAAGAACTTCAGCAAAGGACAAGGGAATGCAATGAAAATTGAAAGCACATGGGATGACACTAAGCACAGATAAGATGGTGGCAGTGGCAGCAAACTGGGTACATCAGAGGAAGTTGAGAACTGAGACAGAAAGAAAGGTAATGGAACAGGTAAATAGCTTCAAGTATCTGGGAGGGCTGCTTGGGGAGAAGGAAAATCTGAATGAGTAAGTTAAAGCTAGAATCTCAGGGGCTGCAGCCAACTGGCTTAGAGTCTCAGGTGTAGTCTATGACAGAAGAATGACAAAGAAGGTGAAAAGTAAGGTGCACAATACAGTAGTGTGACCATTACTACTGTATGGTACAGAAACCTAGGCAGTAAAGGCAGAGTAGGTGAAGAAGCAATAGGATTTGGGACAGACAGGAAGAAGGTAAGGAAGAAGGTAAGAGGAAAGGAGGAAGTCCAGCAAAGAGGTAGATGGATTGCGTGAAAGAAGATCTGTGACAGTCAGGCATGAGTGTTGAAGAAGGGAGGAGTGTGGCACTGAATCAAGAGAGATGGCAACAGTTAACACGATACCCTGACCACATGTAGAAAATGGGAAAAGGGAGGCTGATGATGATGATGATGACTTAATTATGCCAAGGCTAGGGGTAGATGAAGCTCAGCAGCTAACATTTAAGCTAGGAGGGGATGAGATAAAAACAGTGAGGTATAATCATTCATCCATCCACAATCCCTTTTTCACATTTTCACACAATGGACTGGGGTGCCACTTTAACAGTGCCAATCACCTAGAGTCAAGGTTTACACCACTGGGTGACTAACTCTGCCATGGCTGATCTTCCATACTACACATTCACATGCACACTTCCACCTATGGCCAGTTTAGAGTGCTTAAACCACCTACTTCTTGTCTTTGGAATGTGGGAGGAAACAGCAGCATTTAAAGGATACCCATGCAAACACAGGGAGAACATACAGACTCTGCAAAGAAGGTACCCCAGCTGAAAATTGAACCGGAGAACCTTTTGGTGTTTTGCGCTTTCTTCTGTCCCACTGTGCGGCCCAAGGTCAATTTTCAGGAAACTCTCCAGGAAAAGATGGTATTCTTATGGAAGTGTGTATGTTTGGAGGGAAGAAAGTGATAAAGATCTGGAAGATTTTGTTTAACAGTATTTGAAAGGGAGCGGAAGCACAAACATCTTGGAAGAAAGTTGTGGTGACTGTATTACATAAGGACAGTATAGCCTCATCAGACCCAGCTTCATACAAAACCATTTCAGTTTTAAATAAACTATGATTATAAAGTTTTTATGTCTAAAAACATGGCAAAGGTTTTGCCAAATCTGATAGCTATTGATCAATGTGGTTTTGTAGAGACAGGGCAAACATTTGACAACATTAACAAAACAATGACGATACAGATAGAAGAATGAAAAGAAAAAAATACCATTGATGTTGATGGGTCTTGATACTAAGAAAGCATTCTATGGAGTATGCTGGGATTTTATGAGTAGGACAATGAAAGCGTTTTCATTCCCCTGATACAATAATAATGTTAATTAGTAGGATATATGAAAGATCGGAGGAAGAATTAAAGTGAGAGGGTTCTTCGCTAATAACTTGTGTTTGAACAGAGGAACTGATGAGAATATCCTCTTTCCCCTATTTTGTTTGTTTTATATTTAAAGCCATGGCTAAAGAAAATAATGGACTTAGAAATGAAAGATTATATTTGGTATGGTAATCAAGAAAAGTTGACTTTGTTTGCAGATGATATTATTTTGTAACTGATAAATCCAGAAAGACAAAATGATTGACTTCAACAATTGGCTAAGTTTCTGGTGTCATTCAAAGGGGATCCAGTATCTGTCTGTCTGGGACGACATGATCGACAAACCACAATGCTTTGCCAGAGATGGTCTGCACCTGTCACTCCTGGGATTCAGGTTACTGGCTAAAGCTCTTGCAACCCTATAGTGCCTTTTTTAGGCAAGCTTCAAAGGAGAAAACCACCACTGTAACAGATACAAGCATGCAAAATCTGAAGGTAATGCTACTCAATGCGAGAAGTCTAAAGCTTAAAATGCACTCTCTCAAAGCACTCCTAAAAATGGAGAACATCGTTATCTGTGCAGTAACTGAGACCTGGTTCAAGGCTCCAGACAGCACCCCTGCAATACCAGGCTGCAATTCTAACCACACATTTCAGCTACCAAACCAAGACCGAAACACTAAAGGTGGAGGAGTGTCCATATTCACCAAGGATATTCACACCTCCAGGCTAGTTGCCCAACACAATGCATCTGAAATTCTCTAGGTGCAACTAACACAAGGTAAGACTGCAATCCAAATTGTAGCTTGCTACAGATGCCCCACCATGCCCCCAAGATTCTCACTACACCTTTCTAAACATACTGGAAAATATTAAGATACAACCACACATCCTAATACTGGGTGATTTTAACTACCCTGCCATTAACTGGTAAAACTACTTGGGTACCAACACCTTTTCCCAATGGTTCTTGGAATTCATAAATTCCAACACCCAATCCATTGCCCACCAGGAGCTCCAGTATCCTATACCTGGTCATTACCAACATGGGAGATAGCTGCTCCACACTAGTGGTCACCCCTTCGTTGGTCAGGTCTGACCATAAGCAAATCACCCTTGACATCCACATCCCGCCCCCACTCCTCAGTAAGGAAACCTCCGTAAAAAATTTCTCCAAAGCCAACTTCATGCTACTCAAGTCAGACATGACAAACTTCATGACACCCATCCAGATGGGGGATGAAAGTTCGACTGCTGAATCCTACACTAAGGCACTGTATGAGCACATCCACTCATGCATGAATTGTGCCATCCCAAATAGAACCAAGACCCTGTCCTCCAAAAAAGGAAGCCAATCTGGTGGTCCCCTGACATAAACAAACTATACCACAGAAGGAAGAAACTGTTAAACTGTTGCAGAAAAGAGGAAAATCTGAGGATGCAAAAAACTTCCTTACCAGCCTTAGTAAGAAGCTGAGATACCTCATAAAATCCTCCAAAGCTAGTTACAAAAATAATATTGTCAAAGATTCCAAAGACAGCCACAAGGCATTCTATAGTTATGTCAAGAAGCTAAATGGCAATGCTCAGATCTGCTCTGAGCTACAACAGAATGGCATTAAATATACTGATCCCAAGGATATTGTCAATATCCTGGAAGATTGATTTAGTGCCAACTTCACCCACCTCTCAGCCCCTAAATGGCACATCTGAATACCAAAGGATTGCCAAATTCCAGTAATCATGGCCACACAGGTAGAAACTGCACTCTCCAAAGCTAAGAGTATAGCATCCATGAGACCAGATGACATGCCGGGCTGTGTACTACATTAAATACAAAATGAACTGGCACCTCACCTAAGTGTCATGTTTAATCATAGCCTCACCTCAGGCTTCATGCCCAGTGAGTGACACACAGCTACAGTTATCTAACTCCACAATGGTGGATCCACTTTGGATCCCAAGAACTACTGTTCCATCTGTCTTATGGGCCTGATCTGCAAGGGCATGGCACACATTATCATGGAACTTATAAACAAAGACATTAGCAACCTTCAAACACTGGACCCCACCCAGCTTGGGTTCATGAAGGGCTGATCTTGTCTTCTGAACCTGATTGACTTCTTCGAATCAGTCTCCACAGCTGTGGATGAGAATAAGGTGGTCCACACAGCAGGGGTGTAGCTAGGATTTTCAAATTTGTACTGACAGCTCTCAAACTGCTACCCCCCTCCCTAGCCAAGCTACGGCCATTCTCGTAATTCACGGTTCGCTCTTTTAGTGTCGATGAAGAGGCATTTGCTGTAATGCCTCTTCAGGAATATAATATTCAAACTCGGTTCCTTGAATTGAAAATTAACCTGAAATGTCAGTTCTTTGAAAAATGCAGCATGGTAGTTGGGGTAGAGACTTTATGCTTTTGTTTTCTGTAACTAAGGTACAGGTTTTGAGCTTGAGTAAATTACTAACCACCTGCTACCACTAACTAGGATGTTTCATTCACACACACACCCCTACCTACCTCTTAGTGCAAGAAATATGGACAAAGCCTAAAATAAACAGGGACAGATATTAAATAATGTTCTCGTGAACTTAGAAAGTTGCTAGAATAACAGGATTTGTGCTAGTATGAATTTTTCTAAAGGACATGAAGTCTGAAGCTCAAATGTCTGTCATTATTTAGCAACTTCAGCCTTCAATGATTTTCTAGAAAATCACAAAATTTATGAGGAACAGACAAAAAATATGGGGCAAAAATCTGGACATTCTGCAAAATGTGGACAGTTGAGAGGTATGCTACCTACCACACACACACACACACACACACACACACACACACACACAAAACCTCTCAACCTCTTACAGCAACAAACTCATAAATAAAACTGAGGCAAAGGCCCAAAAATAAGGACATTTTTTTAAATATTGCTCTTATAAACTTAGAAAGATAATAGAATAGTAGTAGGTCTTGCATCAGTACGAATTTTCTGAAAGGTATGAAATCTGAAACTGAAATGTCTGCATTATTTTCTAACTTCAGTCTTTAACAATTTGCCACTAATTTGCCAGAAAACTGCAATTTTAAGAAAAACGGACCAAATATGTGATGCAAAAATATAAAATTGCCAGACAATACAGCTGGGAACCTGTCAAAGGAGGGACACCATTTTAATATGAGCACAGTTAACTTAGAGCAGCTGACAACATTAGAGAATCTACATGCATTTCTGAAATAAAAGTAATGTATAACTCTGATCATTACAGTTATTTATAAAAGTAAAGTAAACCCTCTATGTTTTCTTCCAAAATTGCTATTTTGTGGAGGGATCATTAGGGGAAGAGCAACATTTTGAGCCAAAATCAGGGACAGTTGAGGTTTGGCTATGCCTAATTCTATAAAGCAATTTATTTGCATGTACCTCTCAACCTGTTAATGCAATAAATCTGGACAAGGCCAAATATATTGAGGGAACATATAAACAGTACTAAAAATGCTCTTGTATAAACTGGGACAGTTGATTTTAGCATGCATTTTTCTGAAGGTTATAAAGTCTGAAACTAGTGTGTCATTATTTAGTGACTTAATTCCTAAATCATTTGCCAGAAAACCACAAATTGAGGAACAAACCAAAAATAAGAAGCAAAAAATCTATTCATTCTTTGAAAATCTGGACAGTTGGGAGGTATAGTTCAGCTGGGGCTGTCTAAGTTTGCCGCCCTTTCCCCTCACAAAACCATGGTCGAATGGAGCCTCCCCCTACAGCCATTCCAATGATCCATTACTTTGCTATTTCACTCCATTTACCATAAACACTAATGTACATACCGATTTACTTCTATGATGATTTGAACTTCATTTGAAAGTTTTATTTTGCATTTTACAGCACAAACACTAAGACATCTGCTAAACAAGCTTGGCATTAAAACTTCTCTTCCCTTGAAACTCACATTCATTGAAACAACATTAAAACCCACATTCAAAGAAAAATACATTTTACCCGTGGCAGATAAAAATTAATTCTGGGCTGCTTTTAAATCATAGGCCCCTTGCATATGAAACATACATGTGCTCTTTGATACACCTTCCTATTGCTTTGAACATTTTTCCAGTAAACAATGAAACAAAACTGCCCAATTCAGAACATTTCCATCATAAAAGTCTAGTCAAACTTTTACAGTCCACCATTATCAGTAAATAATATGCACAATCTCTGAAATAGTAAAAAAAAAGTCATCTAAATAATTCCACGTTAAATAAATCTAACTAATGAAGAGGTTGCTGCTAGCAATCACCTTTATATTTCATGACGTCACCGAAAAATAAAGTGTCTGATGCCCCTGAGGAATAAATTGCCTAAATTACATTAATAATAAGCTAGTAATATTGCAATAGGAAATGGATGGCAAACTGATAACAGGCTTATAGTTAGTGTCTTGACTTTCAGTACAGCAGCATTCACCCCTTATGGGAGTAGAACCAACAACCTTCTGTATTAAAAGCAAGTACACAACATTTTGTGCTACTAGCAATGTGAGCTGACTTAGCATAATCAGCACTAAACTTCTCTTCCCCTGCAGCTCTCAGCTCCTTGTAAAATCTACACAATACTCAACTACATCTCAACTTCGCAGCACAAGTCTGGAAAAAGCCAAATTTATTGGGGTGGGTCAAAAGGGCAAAAAACAGGAACACATTAAACATTGCTTGTATAATCTTGGAAAGCTGCTAGAATAAAATGCTGTGTTACCATCATACATTTTACTGCCAAGGCCACTGTGCAAAATAGTCAGAACAACATACCACTATGCAAAATCACCTGATTTGTGAAAGAGAGAAAGACTGAAACTTAAATGGCTATCATTTAATGAATTCAGTTCTCACCATAGCTGTCAACCTCTTAGCACAAAAGAGTGCAGTAAAATAAAAGTACACTTGTAAAGTTTTGACAATAAAGAACATAAGCTCTCTCCTTCAAGCTTAAGGGTGTCACCTTACATTGTGAAGTATGTGGATCTAAAATGAGTAGGGGAGTTTCATTCCTCGTGCTTGTGGCTATTTTGAGAAATGTCACTTGATAGTCTAGCTGTTTACCTGTTCTTACAAATGTATTGACTGCCCTGCCTCCCACTCTCCACCCACCATTCTGCCTGTCAGCTTTCAGATTTTTGCTTTATGTATAGGTTGTACTTGTAAAATCTTAATTTAGTAGTGTTGAAAATGGGGGGGGGGATTACAGGTCATTTGAATTCCACTAGTTTGTATACACAGCAGAGTACAGATTGGGATTGTGGGGTTGTGTAGGTTGGCAAGAGGAGCTGTTGGTTTTCAGGGATAGCAACTGGAAGATTGTTACTAAGCTTAAGGAGAAAGTTGGTACATGACAAGGGTTCTTTTAGTCCTATACCAGAGTAGTTGCCTGTGCTAGCAGCCTCTCTAATCCATATTTGAACAAAATTGCACCTTGTTTACTTTGATAACAAGCTACTAAATCCCGATAACTTACCTTCTGATGATGTAATGCAAGTTGTCTAAGTTTCGTGCTTCTTACCATCAAGAAAATGCATGGGACCCAGGTCTATAAATATATATAATATACACACACACACACACACACACACACACACACACACACACACACACACACTCCTTATTACTCACCAACCCTCGGTTCTCGAAGTGAGACCAACAAATCCTCCCGCTGAGCCCGCTTGTGTACATCCACCATAACGCTCCTCCTGCTTCGACCAACAAATCCTCCCGCTCGTGTACATCCAAGTCCAACATAACGCTCCTCCTGCTTGAAAACGCATTTGAACTGACGCGCGCGGTGAGCTCCATTCCGACTGGCTGCCCTGATGAGCTGACATCATCGTGCACTAGTAAAGCGCGAAAAAGAAAATGTAAACGCTACCCCCCTTCCAAATAAGTTGTACTGAAATCAGTACAGTGTGTATGCCTCCCGACGTCCCTGCCACACAGTGATCTGGATCTCACCAAGGCTTTCGACACCATCCCCCACTCTGGAATCATAGATAAACTTACTAAGCTGGGCATAAATCCCTATGTCACTTGATGGGTTGCCAACTAGCTTACTGACAGAACCTAGACTGCAAAAGTAGCCGACTCCAAATCCAGCTCCAGACAAGTGACAAGTGGAGTACCTCAGGGTTCAGTCGTGGGATCGCTGTTGTTTGGCATCTACTTCTATGAAGTACAAGCTAACACTTAGGGACTCTGGCTAACAAAGTTTGCAGATGACTGCAAACTGGGAGCCATTATTGAATCCCCAAATGATGTGGATATTCTACAAAAGGGCCTTGCAGAAACAGATCCTTGGTGCCAGAGCCATGGGCTCAAGCTTAATGCCAAGAAATGTATAGTTATCTCCTTCGGGAAAAAACATGTACCCATGAATTACCACATAGGTGGCAGTACACTAAACACCGAAAGTGTGATGAGAAACTTAGGGACACTGGTGGTCAGTGGTCTCACCTTTGATAACCACATCACCACAACAGTCAGGAAATTCTTCTAAGTGGCACACCTCACCACTAAGGGCATTTCATCCAGAAATAAGGAGGTCATTGTCCCACTGTACCCATCCCTCATTAGATCCATTATAGAGTACAGCACTCCATTTGGTATGTACCTCACAAGACATCTGCAACAGCTGAAAAGGCCACAGAAATACCTCACTAAAAGAATCACAGGCCTAAAGCAGGTGCCCTATGCTGACCGTCTAAAGAACTCCAGCTATACTTTGTTACATATTGTCTACTCAGAGGTGATCTCAGCTTAACATACAAGGCCATGTCAAACCCTGAGCTGTTGGACATGTTTCACTTAAAGAAATCCCAATCTCTCAGAGCCACACTCTCCAGGGTACTAAACCTTGTCATCAAAATGAACAAAACATGTTGGAGAGATAGGTTCCTGACCCAGAGACTCCCCATACTCTGGAATAGACTGTCCATACATGTTAAGCAGAGCTCCTCCTTGGCCCTCTTCAAAAGGAACCTTGATTGGATGTGAGATAGGAAATTCACCCCAAGGATCACATCAGTTTCCCTACTAGACAGGGGTCCAGGGGAGTAAATATTGTGGGAAGAAATATCCAAGGAATTGTTATGGCTAGGTTTGTATAGGCCCTAGGGCTTATAGCCTAGTACCAACCTATAAACCTATGAACTTAAAAGGATATTTTGGTGTTGTGGAACATTCTGAGGCAGTTCCAAGTCTTTTCAGGATATAAAATTACTGAATTGAAACAAAAGCGTAAACCTATACATGAATTGATTCAGCAATACCCATTATTTATTGGGACATAAGAAGAAGCTATTATGATCTGTCACATGAATTGGTTCAATATCCATACACAATAAGATTAAGTACTAGGAGTATGGATTACAAAGGCTTCTCTTATGGCAGCTAAGGATATGTGGGAAGAGAATAAACCAAAGATATTATAAAAACTGAGAAACTGGAAGTTCTTCCTTATGGGTATGAATAGTAAGATACAGGAAGTGAAAGAGTTTATAGTCTCTTTAATTTTGTATATGGATCAGGCATGTTTTTGTCAACCAGAGGAGAAATTGTGGGCAATAATTAATAAAGAGTTGTTGAAGGACTTTATTTGGGAGTGAAATAGAAGAAAGGGATAAGGGGTATATGTTGATCCTTCCAATAGTGCAAAGTGATTTAGGATTTTCTGATTTGAAGGGATATTTGAAAGCTACATGGTTAAAGCTAATATACTTAATGTAAGCATAAGGTTACAATTCAAAATGGAAAAGGATGATAATGAAGCAAGGGGAAAGTTCAAGAAATAAAGAGAGAGTGGTATTTTGGATACAGATCCTTAAGGAAAATATTAACAAATATACAGAATATTATATTCATAAAGCAGCAGAAAGTAGTTTAAGAAATAAGCCAACATGAAAATGAAGAGAAGATATTTTGCTGTAGGGATGACTGCAAGTAGGAGAACAGAAAATAGGAAAGCGGGCACTGAAATTTAATTGGAGAAAACTTGCAAAGGAATTGAGTTATTGGGAGCAAATTACTACAAAGGGGAAAGGTGATAGAATGGAGACATGATGATGTTTGGACTACAGGCTATAGACTACCTTTCCTAACAGGGATTTATATCTGAGTGTAGACAAAGAGAAAGGGATAGGGGATCTTAAGTGGAAGACGTGTCTGGTGGTTTTTTAGTCAAATCCGGAACAGAAGTTGCTGATAAAAAGAGATAATTAGTAGGGCATATAAACAGCGCATGATAACTAGAAGTGTCAATCAGAGGAGATGAGATAAGACTGGGAAGAAAAACTGAATAAACAATTTACAAGTGAACAATAGGAAGACATACGTATGGCTACCAAGTATGCAATAAAGTACAGAAGGTTTAGGATCTTTGCTTGGAAGTGTTTATATAGGTATTTTATACCCCAAGCTGACTGTCTAGAATGTTTCCTCAGGTAGATAACAAATGTTGGTGGTGTGATGGGATAAATGAGGTTAGTGGGAACATGTGGTTTAAGAGTGCAATGAGTTGGCAGATTTAAAAATTCTCTACAGAGCACTCTGTCAAAAATGTTGGATAAACAAATAGCTGTAACTAAGAATATGATTTTTTTTTTTTAGTTGGAACATGGGATCTGAATTTCCTAGACTTAGAAAGGCCTTATAGCTTTAATTCTGCTTTCTGCCAAAAACAAACAAACAAAAAAAAAAAAAACAAACAAAAAAAAAAATGAATAGAAAATGGAAATCAAAGTCTAAACCGACTGTATTTGAAGTATTGAATATTATGAACAGATATAAGGATTGGAAGAAGCATATTTTGGAAATGGAAGGAACAAATTAAATAGAAATAAATAGAAATTGTGGGAACAATATAACAATATTGACTTACAAAACTGTTGCAATATTATTTTGCAGTGCACTTTCCTTGTAGAATATTTAGATTCAAAGAATTCATAAGGCAAAATGATGAAAATTAAGAGAATAATACAATTTTGTATATATGCATTACTAGTATACTAAAAATATTTACATTAATTAACAACTCACCTGGGTAAATTATAAAAATCCATGTTATCCTGGGAAGTTTAAAATACCTCTTAAATTATAACAGACTGCCAGTGTAAGAAAATTATTTACAGTGGATAGGAGTTGAGATTTTATAAAACTGTAGTGAATATCTTTATCTATATTTAATTATAAAAATATTGTATTTTCCATCAGATAGTCATATAGAACATATTTTAGCAGAGCAAACCTTTTTTTGTTTTGTTTAATTATTACTGACTAGTCTGGAAGAGTCCATATAATTGTGTTCATATACCACAGCAGTTACAGCTAAGAAATGTAGGTCAAATATCTAGTTATATGGATTGTTGAGGATAATAACCTGTTTATGTCTAGTTTATGAATTAACAAAGCCCAAAAGCAATACTAGAAAAGAATGCTTGCCAAACTATTAAAGGTGATATCCCAAATGGATAAGAAGTGCTTTAATACAAGTTCATTTTTGCCCAAGTTTATTTCAGTTCAAATGAGTGATAATATTAAGTGACTGAATATTAACCAAAATGAACAGTTTATGAAATAATGAATAACAATAGACAAAAAAATTGCCCCTGTGTTGTATCTTCATGAAAATTTGCTGAGATCAGCCCAAACATTGCAGATAAACCTTTCAATATGTAAAAATGCCTCAGTGAACGTACAACATTTTGGTGCATAACAGTTTCTCAGTAGTAACGGTGCACTGCATATCAATCACAGCTACTCAGTAAGTCATGAAAAATGTTTCCCAAAGCGTGATGTATATTAACAAAGTTAGGGAAATACTATCCCAAGCTAAGCTGCATGACATTTGCAAATACACACTGACAGCAGAATTTCTCCATTAAGCTTAGGGGCAGCTTTACAATATCTTTATAAGTCTTATAATATTAAAAAATACTAACTCTCATTTATGGATTCTGATGGAATCTATAACATTTTTAATAAAAAGAAAAATTAACAAAGGTGAAGTTCAATCACAACCACATCACTTTAATTAACAGTAGCCGACAATGTGTGTGAGACATGTATGAGAAACACAGGTAATGCACACATCCAAAGAAACAGGGAGATAGAAAACTAGACTTGGGGTATGGGTGAAGAAGACTGACACACAAGAGGCATGTTGGAATAGGAAAAGCTGACAGACAGAGGGATATGTGCAATTTTTTGTTTGGTGGGAATATTTCCATTTTTTTAGAGAATAGAAGAAATGGGAAAGAGAAGGCAAAGACATAACAGATATCAAAACACATGACAGACAAAGGTTGAAAATAAACAGTAAGGAAAGGTTAAATTACACTGATAGTGCACTGCACAATACAAGAAATGCAAACTTGCCAGACAGGGTGGGGATGCATTTCTGCCATGGTGAAATGCAGAAGTACAAATGTACCTATGCACTACTACATTATGATATGTTGCAAACTGTGTAGCAGTCATACCTGCATGTGTATGGCCAACAGTAGTTATGCATTGTAGTGTAATAAATATGGATTACAGTACACAGGGGATAAATAAACCAATATCCAAGTAGTCTGTCAGCAGTGCAAGTGTAAGCCAAACAAAATCACAGATGAGGAAATGGAGCTCCTGGAATGCCAGAGAATATCAGCAGAGAACAGAACCTCTAACCATGCATGTGAAAGGCAAGTGACCAAGCACAGTGTCAAACAGCATTACTGGAGCAAAGTAGCAAATTGGCTGCTACCTACACAAGTAGGTTTACAAAGCCCAAACATATAATGGGATGCATATATCACACACATATGCCATGTCAGCGGCAACACACAGATGTAGATGTATATCTATGACCTTCAGTGGCCTAACAAGAAATTATCTGAAAGCAATGTCAATATACATGCACATACACATACCAATGACATTTAACAATAATAAATGGCCACAAATCTAAGGCTAATGCTATATGAATAATATAAGGTGCTACAAAAACAATATTGTGAATTTCAGTATTGTATACTGGTTAATATGTAGCACACAAGTATAGCAAGAACAAGGATATACAACAAGCAGTACCATACACGTATATTGTCATGCCAATGTAAAAGTACATGTGGAATAAACACCTGGATTTATATATCACTGACCCTGGTCATTACTGAATAAAGAACAGTCCTGTAAGCAACATTACAGCACATTAACATGAAGTCAGTGATTGTTCACAGTTCCAAGGTACAATGGTGTTTCTCTATGGATTGGAATATGTACAGAGACATGTACATTATTTATTGAATATGGTACACCATCTGCCAAAATCTGTGAATTTATCTGAACAAGGAATGGCTATGAAAATGTAACACAGGCCACACATGTCATATTGTACTTTTGCTGAATAAATTATCATTACCATGGCATATACCAGAATGTTACACTGGTGCTCTATGCATTCAGTAAAGGAGGTCTGCCCATATGTATGAGATATATTAGTATGACAACATGGCAACAGCACTGACTACACATGCCACACACTATGCCAGTATGTCAGGGGACAGCATGACAACTGTCATCCAAAACATAGGGACAAGGACATGTTCTTCTGTTGAACATAAATGACATGGCAAACCACAAATAATACCCATCCCATTATGGTATCGGTGGAATAGGGGCAATATGTTGTTTGCGAGTTGCTGTCAGTGACACACATTTACAGTGTCATTGTTGCAGCAGTAGCTTCATGTTAACTACCAAAATGCATAGGCAGTTGAATGTTGCATGAAAGTCTAATGTGGTAATGTTTGTCATGCAAATATTGAAACATACTGATAAATGTCACACAACCTCTACAGTGTACATCTGGACCTGTATTTCATAAGCATGACAGCAAGTGTGCAAATACATCCAAACACTGATATGGCAAATGCCATAGTAGCAGCATTACACAACTGGATCATACAGGCAAGAGTTGCTTACTGAGGGACCTCCCCTATGTGGATGAACATCATGAATGATGTCCCAGCTTATCTCCTTGAATGAGTCATGCATAGCCTGTGCCATGTCTCGGAAGAAATTCCTTATCATGTCCCTCATCTATGTATGAAACACATTGGTCACCACCTCCCAGATCTGCTCACAATAATCATCCTGTTGGGACGCCTGGCATCGTGTCCTCTGGGGTGCAATGTAATGGGATTGGCACGTGCAGGTTCAGCTTCCTCATTATAATCCTCATCTCTGTCATGGTTGTCATTGTCACTGGAGGTCTCTGGCAGGGTCTTATATGCACTCATCACTGACAATCTGATTGGTGAGTGTCCATGGGTCCCATGCTCATTCAAGGTGAATCACAACACAGGACAGAAATTACATATGTATACCTGATACCACATGACTACAGAACATATTCACTATGATACAATGAATAGATGCAAAACAGTCATTATGAACCCTTAGAATGTGTTATGGCCATAGTGAAGTGTCCCACCATATGCAGTGTATGTCAGTAATCAAAACCATAACAATGAAAAACAAATGTCTATCAGGCTGCAAATTCCTATGAAAATCAAGGCTGACATTTCACTGAAATTGATGTGCACATCTGCAATCTAACAGATGTTAAGTAAAACCCCTTCAACATGTGATGTCTGCAGTATATCAGCATACATTGCAGGTGTCATTAAAAATACAATTCTCAGATGAAATGGCCAGAAATTATTATGTAGGACAATTTAGAATTAACAGATTTGCTGCTAACAGATGGATCCCTATGCACACACCTTCCCTAAGCTCCATTATCTATAGTTATGGACTTTTTCAATATTGGAACATGTCAGGGACACTGTATACATCATATAATGTGAGCAGCTTACTCAAGACAATGCTATGGCATGCACAACACAGCTTTCTAGTAGAAATTCTGACATGACTTGAATGTTTGTATATCATCCATCATTATACATCATTATACATGACAAGCATATGCAAAGTCAGCACACTTACATATCCTGACATTTGAAAAGCCACATGCCATGACACTGTGTCATGCCACACATATGAGTCTACCTTGCAAAAGAACAGTGGGAAAATTACAACATAACAGGAGTAGTGACACCTGCACTATTTAATAGTGATCTATGCCTCGTAAAAATTGTCC
The DNA here is from genome assembly GCF_019279795.1 of Protopterus annectens. Lineage (NCBI taxonomy): Eukaryota > Metazoa > Chordata > Ceratodontiformes > Protopteridae > Protopterus > Protopterus annectens. Next base: position 1,059,430,116 of record NC_056745.1, read on the forward strand.
AGCTGACTGTCTGACAGATATCACTATTTCCATGTTTCTTACATTACAGGTGTGCCCTGCATGGTTATGTTGGTGTGTGAATGTCAACTGTATTCTATGTGTCTGTGCATGTAATGAGGCATGTGAATAGCCACCTATAAACAAATTGTTATAATGAAGATATAATGAGATGACAATTCAGTGGAAAATAAAAATGGCTATATAGAAAACACCTGAGCCAAGCAACATGGTCATTCACTGACCCGCATCAATTTTGGGAAAACAACACAACACACTAGTAATAATGTGCAGTACTAAATAGAGTGAAAGCCTGTGACACATGAAAATATAGTATATGCTGTACAAACAGTCTTGTCTGTCTGCAAATGTATGAGCGCCCTACAAACATTTATTAGTAATCACTACCCTGCAAAATGCAAACAGTGTGATGCTGGTTGTTGATTATCTAAGAAAGGGTTAGAAATGTTGAAAAGTAATGCCTGTGTGCAGAAGTATCCCTAAACACAGGATGCAAGTATGTTTTAATGGGGCTAATTCATATTTTTGAAATTCTGGAACATCGAAACTCTGATCATCGCAGACCAGAGGATCGAAGTTCTGAAATATCAAACCAACGGAAAAAAATATAAAACATGCAAACTTTTGATTTCATGTTTTTCTAGGTGGGTAAGTCCCCCTGCACCCCCCTGCACCCCTGCTACTTAAATATACCAACTCCAAGATTGAATTTCAGTGAAGAGAGTGGTAAAGTTCTTGTTCCACACTGTACAGTGATTTCCATTCACAAGGTTCGATATTTCTGAGTGTCGATCTTCTGGTCTTTGATGATCAGAGGTTCAGTGTTCCAGAATTTCAAACATATGGAGAGGATCTGTTTTAGCAAAACCGTCAAAGGTGTTGTAGGGAGATGAAATGCTCATCTTGAACTGAAAGCTGTGCCAGACAGTCTACCAGCAGCAGTATGAATCTGGGAAAGCAGACACCCACTCAGTAGATGAATAAGTAGGCTATGCACAACAGGTCAGTCACGGACAACCACATCCACAAATACAAGCATGGCAAGGCATACATTACAAAAAGCCTGCAAAGCAATATTAACTTGTACATAAAACATCTGCAAAAAAAGTACTGTGACAGTTACAGATAAAGGACTATCATTTAGGCTGTGCCTTACACTTCAAAACTTATCTTCAGCCAACATGGCTGGGTGCTAAATGATATTTAAACATAGTTCTAGGTAATTCATACTTGTAAATATAAGTAGTGCCTATTGCACTTATCTTAATGATGGGTATTCCTGCTTTATAACTAGAATGCATGGTAATGTCAAAACTACAAGCCTGTAATGATGATCACATTTATTTTATTTATAAAAACAAAGAAATTGACATCCTCATTACCTGCAAAAAGTAAATAGCATGCATGAATGATGTAGGTGTAAGATAACAGGGGTATATTTTGCTGAGATCAGGTTGTCTGAATTTTAACTTGAAGAGCATCATAGGATCACCATACATATTTTGGAATGTTGCATACAGTCCTTTCCATATTGGAAGGACTGAAAGTCAATCCTGCAGCTGTATGCTACACCCACACTCTAACCCTAACACTTACATGCCTAACTAACCCATCTTGCATGAGGCTGCATAGTGGGAATGAAGTGAGAAGAACTGGAGATATGAACGTGTAGTGATGGCGTTCTAATAGAGATTACAGCTTATGCTTTACAAGCAGTACAACATGCCATGCATTTATGAAAAATAAAATTTCCAGCATGAGTTGCACAGTGGTCGCAACAGAAAACATAACTGGAAACGTTCATTGCTCAGAGAGTAGAATACATACTTTGTTCCTCATGTAACACATACCTGCTGTTAACAGATGACAACAACGTGCTGCACGTCATGGACACATTAACGCAGTTTATGTGGGAAGATATAAAACATGTACAGATATTTATTGGCAGAGTGAAAACTGTAACTCCAAATTATCCATGATATCAAGGTATATCCCTGTTCTACATTACAAATGCATGTCCGACCATCTCACTCCCTGCAAATATAAGGATAAGAAGGCTGTTGAATTCAAATCAATAAAGAATGACACAGTTATACATGAAATTCAAGTTGTAAATGTCAACATATTACACAAAACATTTTTTTAGAAATATACTATTCTGTTCCAGGATTTATACATAGGACTGCAGTAAAAGAGGTGCTGTTGGCAGACCATTATGAATTATGAAGATATTCATAGGAATTAGATTAACAATCGCTGTAGGTGTAAGTATTTGCAAAAAAAAAAAAACAGTTCATACCAATAAGCAGATTGGGATTTGAACCCACATCTAACCAATATATATACATGCTATTCTGTTGCTTTACAGGTTGAGCTAACAGCCATCACACTTGCCTTTAAAACAAACTAGTATTGCATATGTGTATATCCATATTTCTGTGCATAATAGACAATTATGGAAATATAAGCCTTCATGCTCCACAAAACTGCCAGATATCATCAAGTTTCACAACATAGAAGACATGTTTAGACAGTGACATGCATTGCTCTTGTGTTAAACAAATTGGACTTTAATAATATTCATTCTGTAAAGTAGAATGGACTAAGGAAGTTATTCATGAGTTAGTATTCAATCATAGACAGTAAGACTAGGTAATACTCTCAAAGTAAAATGTGTATTCATCAGCAACCTAGGTACGAGTTCTATAGGCATCGGTGATACATAACCATACTGGATATGTGAAATTATGTCCTTATATGTTGGAAAACAGATACATCTAAAATGTTAAATATTATGTACAGATAAACATTAAAATTATAAACCCTGGTGGAATAGAACCCATAATGACAATGAGAACAGTCATTTTGCTTTCTTAACTATCCAGATAAGCTAATTTTCAGAATAGTGACTTAATGGTTTTAAAAGGCCTCTATCTTTCAAAGTTAAGTACAAGGCTAGCTATCCTTTTGGGCCATTTTAACGCTAGCCAATTTCCCAAAAATAAGAATCAAACCATGTACGTTGTCTCTGGGACATAAACACCTTGACCATTATGCCAACCCTCCCCCAGTAAAAGGGCATCACTTCAAACAATGAAGCTATTTTCAGAGGTGAGACTCAAACCTTGCACCTTGCGCATAGGAGGGAAATACCTTAACCGTGTGCCAATTAGTCTTTAACTGGGACACAGCTATATCTCTGAATTCCTTAGGAATGTCCAGGTATACACAGGCTTGAGACACTCACTGTAGTCATCCACCAGCTGTCTCTAAACTTCAGTGACCCTCCAAGGAAGCTCCTCTGTATCCCTCTGATGCAGCTCATCATAGTGAGGGTGAACTTGCACTCCAAATCCACAAACACTGGTGAAATGCAGCAAAGTTGTAACGAAACACACAAACCACTAGCACCATGCCATTAAAACGTTTATTGCGATCTGGTACCTCGGCCTTTCGCCTTCAAATGGATCACAAATACTCGGTGCTGTTAACAATTATTTATACAAGTTTATTCAAAGTTAATCAGCACCAATCAATCAATTATGACATTTTTGAACAAATGTAAAGTGCTCTACCAGTATTTTATCCTACAAAACTGACACATTTACTTAAAATAGAATATTAACATCAAAAGTCTACACAATATTATTAAACTAATATATTATGAATATAAATATTTGTGAAATAATGTGACATATATATATATATATATAATAATGTCAAAAATTTTTTTTAACATAATATACATTAGAGAAAAAAAATTGAGTAACTGCCAAATTACTAAATGAAAATATCAAAATGACATTTTATATATGTTCTATAAATTATTATTATATATAATGAATCAAATGACTCAGCAAATTAATTTCTAATAAATCCAAAAAACATGACATGTAACCTATGTGACCAAATGTATCAACACTAACTGAACTAATTTATATAAATCTAAGCTGACTGAATTAATAAATATTATATACTTAATTCTAAATTGAGTCCATGTGGCTTCAACGTATTAAATTTAAGAATCATCCTGGCCTCTAGTTCGAGTAACTTATGAACCAATCGTCCCCCATTTTCACAAAAGGGTTTACCCAACACACAAAATTTCAAACTACTATGGTCACTCTTGTGTTTCTCCAAAAAATGTTTGGCCACTGGACTATGTTCATTTTTATTCCTAATGTCTTTTATATGTTCCAAAACTCGAACTCTAACCATCCTTTTTGTTTGACCTATATACCACATGTTGGGACATAAACAGCCCAATAGATAAACTACTCCTGTTGATTTACAATTGAAAGTGTGTCTAGCTTTAAAAGACACTCCATTAATGTCGGTAATGTTGATAATCCTACTGCAAACACTACACTGACCACATGAAAAGGTGCCTTTGTGTGAACTTGCACTCCAGTCTGGTAGTTTCCCATGCACAGTCGGCACTTCCTCGCAATCAGATTCCAAATATTGATCATTGTGATATTCTGTGGTCTGGCTCGCTTACAATGCTCCAGTGTAGATGATCAGCACCTGGGTAGTCTTCTCCTCAGTCCAACTGGCCACCCAGACATGGCGAAGCCTCCTGAAAGTAGCTATTTTGATGACAATGTAGATGAGTTGAATAGGTCACAATTCAATAAATTGCTCACTGATGTCCCAGTCAATTCACAGATAGCAATAGTCTGGTTTGTAAATGTATCAAAATGACTATTTAAAAGTGGCACTTATGGTATGTTATCAGATCATTAGACAATAACAGGCACATGCGACATATGGTCCCGTTTAACAATATCTATTGGGTATTTGCATGGAGCACTTCCTGTTACAATGAGCTATTGGTTAATGTGCCAGGTTTTGATAACTTAGACAGGCACAAATGGGATTCTGAAACTTGAATTTTAATGAACCTCATCACTTATGTATGGTGCAAATGGGACTTAAAATATGTATGTGCATAGCTAGTCTTACTTTCAGTTATATCTGACTGATATGTAGCTTGCAAAGATAATTTTACACCTGCATTTCGGTGTTGTGCAATGTTTACCTCCTTATAGACCTATGTTGACATTACTCATTATCAGAGTATATGTATATGGTTAGATAGATACATTTATAGAGAACTGTGTGCATTATGAAAAATATATGTTGCTTACTGGAGAGGTGTGGAATTTACCTGTATGTATACAGGTGGACACATCTGCATCAGTAACACGCAGTATGCTTCCCAATGAAGTTGCACAGACCAATTTAAATAGACAATTGAACAGTACATAAAGCCATGTTCACATATTTTCCAGAAATTTTGCTGGTGGCTCAATAGTCTGTGGTATATGTACTGAAAACTACTGATTTCGACATTAGTATACATTGCTATGTAGTATGTATTCATATTGCTGTTATGGATATCTATTCTTTGTTGTCTCTTAAAACAACTATTAGAACTACTGACTCAGTACAAAAAGAATCTGTGTTTACGTGTGCTTACCATGTACTGTCTGTGACCTACTTACAGATACTGAGGTTATTAGAAAAATCCCGTAAGTTGTTCAATTAATAATTTTCAGATACTTTCTTCTAATGTGGATGACATTCACTGCTCAGTAATGATTGCGTGAATATAAGCTCATCATGTACAATATTTCATGTTAATATGACATTTTTTATACAATTTGTCTGTCTGGGTTCCAGTTGTCCCGATCCCCTTCAATAAACACACATCACACCAAATGACATTTAACGACCTTTATTAAATTTCATAACATAGCTTTGTTCACCCAATTCATTAATTACAATTATTCATGATATAACTGATTCTAAACACAGCATAACATCCTTGTAATGTTAATCAGGGCAGCATACCTACTCACTCTGCCCCCAGTAAGCAGCGTCCACACCTCTGCTTGCTTACTTTACTTATGAAGCACCGTCCTTGTAATGTTAATCAGGGCAGCATACCTACTCACCCTGCCCAATAAGCAGGGTCCCCATACCTCTGCTCGCTTACTTTACTTATGAAGCACCATCCTTGTAATGTTAATCAGGGCAGCGTACCTACTCACCCTGCCCAACAAGCAGGGTCCCCATACCTCTGCTCACTTACTTTACTTATGAAACACCATCCTTGTAATGTTAATCAGGGCAGCGTACCTACTCACCCTGCCCAACAAGCTGGGTCGCCATACCTCTGCTCACTTACTTTACTTATGAAGCACCATCCTTGTAATGTTAATCAGGGCAGCGTACCTACTCACCCTGCCCAACAAGGAGGGTCCTAATACCTCTGCTCGATTACTTTACTTATGAAGCACCATCCTTGTAATGCTAATCAGGGCAGCGTACCTACTCACCCTGCCCAACAAGCAGAGTCCCCATACCTCTGCTCGATTACTTTACTTATGAAGCACCGTCCTTGTAATGTTAATCAAGGCAGTGTCCCGACTCACCCTGCCCAACAAGCAGAGTCTCCATATCTCTGCTTGTTTACTTTACTTATGAAGCACCATCCTTGTAATGCTAATCAGGGCAGCGTACCTACTCACCCTGCCCAACAAGCAGGGTCCCTATACCTCTGCTTGATTGCTTTACTAATGAAGCAGCATCCTATCTCACTTCATACATCATTCATTGAATTACCTTCCACCAAATAAGCACCATCCTTACCTCAGCTTGCTTATCTATTCAGCAAGCTTTCTCCAGCTACTCATTTTCCTTTCCCCAGACCCTTGAAATGAACATCCAGACACCAGAGGGGAAACAGAAGAGGGCAAGCGTCTCCCTCTTATTTGCCAACCAGCCTGACCAGGCTTTTCCCCGTCCCTTTTACCCAAAATTGTTCAAACCACTACTTCCCATAAAGGGAAGGGTCAAGCCAAATATCATTTGGTGTACCCATGATCTGTAAATCACCTTAGAATGCTGTCATAAACCCACCTTGCCATACCATCACTGAAACACACCCTAATGAAACTCAATAAAGTAGAATTACCATGACCCCACTGTACCACCGGAACATCCACCCCAAGAGAATACATACCCTTTTCCACTTTCTTCAAAGCAGAAATCATGGCTCATCCTGAATGGATTAACAACCTATAACCACAAACTATAACTCCTTGAACTCAAATCGGCACCCAGTCAGAACAACTAGTTTCAAGTCTGCCACCCAGAACCCTGTCAACTGTAGCCTATCACATTAGCCCAGCAGCTGCCCTGACTGGATGTGCAACGACTCACTTACCTTAGGGAATAGTCTAACTCCAAAACTTTAATGTCCTAACCATAGATAGCAGAAATCCAGCATCCCTTGACCTAGTTCCTGAAAACTCACCTATGCTCAGCAATGAAATACTCTATGTGCCAAGCCATAAACACCCCCAATTCACTCATTACCAAACCATTCATAACCCCTGTTTGTCCCTAGCCCTTCCCCTCAAAAGCTCTCTTTCCTTATATTACCTATACCACAAGTATCCTACAGCTGCCTTATCCTGCAACCAGGCTTCCTTAAAACTTCTAGCTCCCCTGTAACAATGCACCCAGTTTCTGAAACTGCCCCAACACATCCACCTACCTACCATGCTTCCTAAAACCTTATCTACAAAATTCACTCAAACCCCAAGTGAAATGATCCTTGTGCTATTCTGTAAAACCTTAACCTGGTATGTAACATTAACACTACCTACTCAAGAAACAAATTTGTCACCCCAAGATGCCACGTGTTAGGATCAAACTTCAACATCATGTCAGACACCTCCTTGGCCCTTCCCCCACATATGGTTCAAACAACTGGATGAGTAAATACGACCACCCAAAGTTCCAAGAAAGCAAGGATTGAACTCCACTGGCTTACAGGAGCTATAGGGCTGTAGCCTAATAAGTTCCTGTCCTCCTATGAACATCATGACTCTACACATCCCGTGGGATCCCCACACTCCCCATAAACCATCCCCGACAGTTTTCCCCTTTGACCCCCTTACCTAACTCTTCCTTACTTGCCCCCTATATCAATGCAATAATCAGCTCCCACTAATTAAACACAGAGCTCAAACATACCTTACTAAGATGATTATGCAGACCCTCCTTGTGCCCCATTCAAGTGGCAAGAATGGCCATCCTATCAAAACATCACCTTTCAAGTCCCCTTTTCAAGTCACCGCATGATGCTTTCTGCAATCCAGCAATCTGCAAAGAAAGGAAAAAGCAATCTGCAAAGAAAGAAAAAAATTATAAATTCTATGTGCATACATACCATGATTATTTAACATGGAGGCACTGACCAGGACCATGCCACCCCATCAAACCCTTACCTATGGCCATTGGCCATGCTCCCTTTTACTATTGAATGCAAATGCCCAAAAGCAGGGACAACTTTCAACATTAATCTAACATACTAATGGTTAATAGAACAAATTGTACAACCCATTAACCCTGATATCATAAACTGAAATGCCTGTCCTTCTCTGACTAGCAGTGTAAAATCCTCTACCAAAACTCAACAACTTTGAAATCCACTTACTTCCATCAGTAACTGTTGCTCACTTGTCTCACTTGTTGACCTCCATTAACATGTACTAGGTTATTTACTAACCTGATTCAACAGGTGTATCTCATATGTGGTTAACATATAATGTATTTATGACTTTTTTAAGTCAAATTTTATGACATTTATTTTTATATAAAAAGTTTATGTAGATTATTTAGATAGTGGACAGTACATTGTTGTATAGTGAGTGGATTTTCATATTGAGACATTTTATAGTGATTTATTCTTTTATATGTTTTTAAATTGGAGCACTATTAATTATTAATCATTTAGTGATTGTTCAGCTCAGACTGATAATTTCATGTCACATATTCTTTTATGTATATTACCCCTTTTTTTAGGTGTTTACCTTTTAGTGATGTCATTTCCTTTCAGTTTCTTATAAAAAGCATTTGTATAATGTCATTATTTGAATTTCTCTGAGGAAGCTACGTTGTTGCGTGGCGAAAACGCTTGTGAATTGAAAATAAAATTTGCGTTAAGATTACGTTATTGGTCTGCTGGCACAAGGAGTCTGTAGTTTTTGTTTTTTGATTTTGGCGTTTTTTTTAAATTTGGTTCCATTAGTTTGTCGGTATGTCTACGGATTTTCCTGTTAGTCCCAGCAGTCCTCGTATCTTTACTGATCCAGGTGCAGTTGAAGCGAACAGGGATACATCATTGGATGTCCCATCCTTGTTGGTATCGCTTTCAAAGAGATTAGATCTACTCAACGCACGATTTGACTCACTAGAAGGACTAGATAGACTCAGGAACCGGCTTGAGGTTCCCGCTTCCGGTTTGGTCAGTGACGGAACAGATAGTAACTCGGTTTTGGAGAGTACTGTTTCTTTGATACCAGCGGCCCAACCAATTCATTCTACCAACAGTCGGGAATTACTGCAACCATCGGCTCGTAATACAGGGCTACGAAATATGGATGGTCCGGGACATTTTTGTAACACAGGTACTTTTTTTACTCCTTGTCCTGTACACAATGACAGAATAATTGTTAATAATTCAGACAGGCGTCTTTTTAGCAATGCCGTTGCTGATGAACGCTTGAATACAGAGCCTGGTGTTTCTAACCAAAGGATACGTTTAACAGGCAATGCCGTATTGCCGGCCGAACAGAGTAATAACACCAATGCCCCGTTTGTGCTTGCAGAATGGATGGCTAATACAGAAAATTTCCAATTTTCGCAGAATGCTGCAAGAACTACAGGTGTTTCCAATACTGACTTAAGTAATGAATTGTTATCCAATAAGCTCAAAGTTTTTGATAATAAAATTCTCAAGTTGAAAAAAATGCAACTTGAGATTGCTTACTTTAAACAATGTATACAAGAGAAATTGGTTCCGAAGGGTTTACGGAGCAATTTCTCTCCATCTGGCTTATTGAATGATGCATGCTTTTATGGAGATTTAAAAGAGTTATTTCAACAACAAGGAGTTCAGTTATTGGAATTAATTGTTAAACACTATAATCAACATGTTAGTGTTTTATTGAATGAAATTGATACATTGATACATTAGATATAGAAATAAAGGATGACTTAAACTTTGCAAGATATAGGTTCGACTATGATCGTACCTTGTCAAGTATTGATGCGCTTCTTGCAAAGTTAAAATTGAATAAAAACAAAAAGTTAGTTAGGGACAGGCAGGCTTATAATGATAACAGTGCATACCCTAAACTTGTACATTTAGATCCGAATGTGACTAATGTTAGGCATAATCAAGGACAGTCTCATGCCACAGCTACTAGTGAAACTGATGACATACAATTTGATGACACAACTCTCGGTCCTGAAGAGGCAGGACCTAGACGGAGTGATAGGATTAAAGGCCTTAAGGGAAATAACCCTGGTAACAAAAACATCCAGGGGAATAGAACTAATGTGAATAACAGTTTTTTAGGCAAACGCAATCCTCGCAATTATTACAACAAGAAAGTGAATCGGAATTAGCACCTGCCAGTCCAACTAATGTTGATAATGATAGTTTATCTGGCACTGAAGCTAATGGTTTCCAAGTTGATGACAGAATGAACTTCACTCAGGGGGATGACGTACATGAAGTCCCACAAATGATTTTTAATCAAAAAGGTGACTTCAAGATTTACAACTTTACAGAGCTTAAAATTAAGGATGAACTAGTTGAGCTTCTTGCTTTAGGTTACACTTTTGTACCAGGTAAATTTGGTGATATTTCCAAGGAAATCATTGAACTTAAGTGTTTCGTTCGCAAACTTAATTTGAAGCTTCTTTTTAACAACAATAATCCAACACTTCATGACACTTTAAGGTTACCAAGTGTCTTTAATCCACCTCTCCATCCCTCGTTACAACTTTTTGAGAGAGTCTGTGAAGTAGACTTGAGACATTCTTTTAAGTCAGACCAGAGCATCCATCATGCAAAATATAACACTTCTAAAGAACAACTTTATTTGTTAAAAGAACTCTGCACCTCCCCTGTCAGATTAGTTAAACCTGACAAGGGTGGGGGATTAGTCATTATGGATAATTCTAAGTACACAGAGAAAATGTTGGATGTTCTGGCGACACCTGCTTATGCTTTGGCTTCACTTAATGAAGTACATCGAAGCCATAGTATTATGAGAGGTCTCTTCCGTGACTTATTCCTGGCAGGTAAAATAGACTTGGAAACTTATAATTATATAGATATTACTCTACCAAAAATCCCAGTAATGTTTGGCATCCCCAAGGTCCATAAAGATCTTAAAAATCCACCTATGAGGGCTTTAGTTGACAGCCGTTCATCCATGACGTATCCTAGTGCTAAACTAGTTGATAGAATTTTGTCAAAATATTTAAAACATATCCGTGGAGTCTGTAAAGACTCTTGGAATTTTTTGGAGAATATCAACAGTTTAGCCTTTAATGTTGAGAATAATTTCCTCACAATTGACGTCGTGGATTTATATACTTCCATTCCACACCAGGAAGCATTGGAATGGATAGCCCTCTTACTTACTGACTTTGGGGCGCCAAAAATTGAAATAGATCTCGTCACTGAGATTCTGGATGTTGTTCTAGCATCAAATTACTTCCTTTTTGATAAGAAGTTCTTCTTACAAAAACAGGGAGTAGCCATGGGCTCCCCCTGTGGAGCATCAGTTGCAAACTTCTTTATGGGATTTTGGGAAAAGAATTTTCTTTTCCCTTCAATCGAATATTCAAGGTTTGTTAAATTTTACACGAGATATCTTGATGATGTCTTTATTCTTTTTAGTGGCAATGTTGCAGAAGCCAGTCAGTTTGTTCAGTTTCTAAACAGTACAACTGAGTTCTTGAAATTTACGTTCAAGTTCTCAATGACTGATATTGACTACTTGGATGTCAAATTAAGGAAGGACAATAAACTTAATGTATATACATCTTGTATTTATAGGAAGCCGACATACTGCAATTCATTCCTGCACTTCTCCAGTCATCACCCCTTCAGACAAAAAAAATCAATCGTTAAGGGTCAACTGGTGAGAGCAGGAAGGATGTGCAGTAATTTTATGGACTTCCTTACTGAATGTGACTTGCTTCGTGAGATGTTCCTTAATAGGGACTATCCTAAAAACTTGATTGACGATCTTATTTTTGAAGTCACAACAAAGAGAAATAGTGGTTTTTATAGACCTATTTTGTGTCAAAGTAACTCCAGTCTGACATCTGGTACCCCTGATCCATCAATGACACAAATTGTACACGTTCTACCTATAGATGCCGATATAAGTCACAGTTTTAAACGTGATTTCTCAATAAGTTACATCAATACTTTCAGTTTCAATTCAGTGTCAACTATTCCAATAATACGGAAAAATTGGCAATACATTCTGAGCACCCCAGGATTAGCAGAGAAGTTAGGCCTTTCTCCAAATTTTGTCTTTAAAAGAAATCTCAACCTTAAAGAACTCCTGCAAAGAGACCTTTCTAGTAAGAGCTCCAACAGACGTGTAGGGATGTATATTTGCAATTGTTGTAGTTGGTGCCATAAAATGAAAACTGGCCAGTCTTATAAAATTAGGGACAAAAAGTATATGATAAATCACCCACTCAGTTGTGAAAGTAAGTCCATTGTATATGTGGCTTTTTGCGAGTGTTGTGCCTCGTTCTACATTGGGAAGACCGATCGCAGGCTACGCGACCGAGTCTACGAGCATATGTATGCTATTAGGAAAAACAAGGAAACCAACGCCCTGGCAAAACATATTGACAGCCACCCCGGACACTCTTTTACATTTATGGCTATTGACCAGGTTAACACCAATATACGTGGGGGGCCTACTTCATTACTCTTAGAGTTATGCGAACTTGAGTGGCAATTGAGAACTGATGCTTTTGGGTATCCAGGCCTCAACGAGAACTGCAATATCTCTGCAGTCTTGAAGATGAGGAGCTACTTGAGATAAAGTTCTCTTGGCTAAAAAAAGTAGAGAGCATTTATGGTTAGTTTTATTTCAAAGTGTTGACCTCCATTAACATGTACTAGGTTATTTACTAACCTGATTCAACAGGTGTATCTCATATGTGGTTAACATATAATGTATTTATGACTTTTTTAAGTCAAATTTTATGACATTTATTTTTATATAAAAAGTTTATGTAGATTATTTAGATAGTGGACAGTACATTGTTGTATAGTGAGTGGATTTTCATATTGAGACATTTTATAGTGATTTATTCTTTTATATGTTTTTAAATTGGAGCACTATTAATTATTAATCATTTAGTGATTGTTCAGCTCAGACTGATAATTTCATGTCACATATTCTTTTATGTATATTACCCCTTTTTTTAGGTGTTTACCTTTTAGTGATGTCATTTCCTTTCAGTTTCTTATAAAAAGCATTTGTATAATGTCATTATTTGAATTTCTCTGAGGAAGCTACGTTGTTGCGTGGCGAAAACGCTTGTGAATTGAAAATAAAATTTGCGTTAAGATTACGTTATTGGTCTGCTGGCACAAGGAGTCTGTAGTTTTTGTTTTTTGATTTTGGCGTTTTTTTTAAATTTGGTTCCACAGAGCTCAAACATACCTTACTAAGATGATTATGCAGACCCTCCTTGTGCCCCATTCAAGTGGCAAGAATGGCCATCCTATCAAAACATCACCTTTCAAGTCCCCTTTTCAAGTCACCGCATGATGCCTTCTGCAATCCAGCAATCTGCAAAGAAAGAAAAAAATGATAAAATCTATGTGCATACATACCATGATTATTTAACATGGAGGCACTGACCAGGACCCTGCCACCCCATCAAACCCTTACCTATGGCCATTGGCCATGCTCCCTTTTACTATTGAATGCAAATGCCCAAAAGCAGGGACAACTTTCAACATTAATCTAACATACTAATGGTTAATAGAACAAATTGTACAACCCATTAACCCTGATATCATAAACTGAAATGCCTGTCCTTCTCTGACTAGCAGTGTAAAATCCTCTACCAAAACTCAACAACTTTGAAATCCACTTACTTCCATCAGTAACTGTTGCTCACTTGTCTTCCCCTTGTGTAACCTCCACACTTGCCACTGCTTCCCTCATCTGTGAATTCACTGTATCGCCACAACTGGTATTCGGTACACCACCATCTACAAAGAAAAGGAGAAAATTAAACCCTGTAATAGTAATGAGCAGGCTTCACCTTATACCCACATATTCCAAATTATAGTCAGAGCATTCCAAGACCCCATCTGCAGGAAAGAAAAAGATATGTAGAACATCCAAAATACATAACACACATTCCAAGGCATCTTCAAGGACAACCTATCCTGCCAACCCGGGAAGAAATGTACTAACGCCTCTCCCATCTATGACAAAGCAGCCATAACTGAAGCTATGCACCCAATGACCCTATCAAATACCCAAGATAAATTTAACTACCGGTCGAGTATGTTAGAAAGTAAACCCCACACATGGAGGGACCTATCAATATCCACCACCTGGGTAACCTTGCAAGTCCAGACCACATCCATTAGCACCCTGTATAAGCCAATCTAACTTGTATTGTAAAACCATATGCCTAGCTCTTAACCTTCCATCTCCAAATGAGGCACACTAATCAACATAATGTGGAACAAATGGACAATGCAGCAAACCTAATACAATCAGGTATTATTTTAAATAGTCCTCTTACAAACATAAAAGTTTGATAAAACAGGTTGCGGCAGCATGGATTTTCAGAATGGTATGAAGTCCGCAACTGAAATGCCTGTCATTATTTCTGACTACGGTCTTAAGACTTTACCATAATTTGTCAGAAGACACCCTTCTAAGGAAAGAAAATTGGGGGGGGGGGGGTGCAACAAAATCTGAACATACTGCATAAATCTGTACCAAGGACTTTCAGGGAAATTAACTCATCTTAATATTGCCTTTGAAGTTGATCTGAACCTAAAAATTTATAACATTTACCAATTACCACACAACAACTGCATTCTATATAGAAGGCATGCATCCCAACAACCCTTTCTGCTAATTACCCAACTTAAATGAAAAGTAAAACAACTTTTTGAGATAAATTTCATAATCAATACCCAAATACTGAAGTTTCTGCTCCCCTGATGTGCAACTTCACAACAAACTAAGCTACAAACTGATTTGCTCTACCAACTACATCTAATCACTTTTTTACTTGAAACCCTGTATCAGTACTTAAATTGGACATCCTAAAATTAAATATCCAAAAGCAGAATTCAGCTGTAAAATAAATAAATAAGGACACTGCAAACAAAGTAACCTCTTCTCCCAAATTAAGCAAAACCAAATGATTCAAACCACCAACTTTCTCAGTATTTCAGAACATAATCACAGAATAAATATACAACCACACGTTTACTGAAATGAAGCACATATTGTCGAAGTTACATACTGGACAGTATAAATATAATAAGACAAACAATACTGATGCCATACAAATATTACCAAAAATGATATTCCAACTGCACCAGTAAATTAATTTGAAACACAACTGAAAAGGCATGCACTCACTTCTTTCATAGCAAAGTTCCAATTAAAAGCAAATATAACAACCATATCGCACCCTACGCTAAGCTCACATACCAACATGCAGACTACAGTATAAAACAGCAGAACTTTCCTACTGTTCCTGTGGTCTCATTAGAGCAGTTTATTTACCGGCATGTACAGACTACCTACAATGCAGACATACGAGAAAACTGATGGGGTGCAGCTGGAGCCTGAGAGCCAGCCGTTGGGCCTGCAACTCTAACCGTTTCACCAGCCCCGCTCCCTTCAGTTCACTGACTCAGTCAACAAGCTCACTTTCCCTCAGCAACTATTTCTCCTCCTACTGAAACACCCAGCCATGTTTCCTTAGAGTGACCCAGTCCCTCGTTCCTACCTCGGGCCCCAACATTGCATGGGTCAGAGAACAATTGGCAGATTTCAGCTAGGAAATATAAGAAGAAATACAAATTATTGCACCCCCAGTGTTCTCTGACAGTTCAGATGTCAGTATTAAAAAAATCAGTGTTTTGATGTATTTTGCAGTCCAGCCTAACTTTTGAACCAAAAAGGCTTTTTCAGTCTTGTAATGTGAGACGATGTCATGATTTTATAGTGATAAGACTGGTGACATTAAACACAGCCATCTACAAGGAACATTCATAGACTGTGACAGCAATGTGGTTCAGAAGCCCTTTGAACTCTGCCAAAGTTTAACAAAGTTTAACATTGATGATATTAAACCAGTTACCTGTTAGGTCTTTAGTAAAGTGTTACTAGATCTTGGTTACACAAGATGAACTGTTGTAGATTACCTTGTTGAGCACATTGTTGAGAACTACTTACAGATGGTACAAGACTGTACCTTTCGGAGTATTTTCTCTGAAGGGAACTACACAGCAGCCATTATGATTTACATCCCTATTTACTTCAGTGCACAGCTGTGGCTTTTAGCAAACTGTTTTAGTTACTGTAAACCAGAGAGTTTGTGTGTATTTCCAGGGTTAGGGCTATAGCAATAGTATAAATGTAGTGACATGATGGAGTGGTTTGTAAGTGAGGTAATGTCTTCCAAATGGTGAGCAAGCAAGGATGAACTGGAGGCAAACAGTACCAAATGCTGTAATCTGTCAGAGATAAATGCTGCATTCTGATGACTGACTTTATTTTAAACGCAGAGGTCTAATTACAACAAACTAAGTCTGCATTTCTCGGGTCACTGCTGTTATTTATCCTGGTCCCATTCAACTGTGCCCCACTCCCCTAATGGATCCACAGAGCAGCAACTTAACCTCACCACAAATGCTCCAGGTCCACATGAGTTGATCCCAACTGTCCGAACACAACCAGCCAAACTACCTGCCATAGAGGCACACCACAACATCCACATCATCCCACCTCGAGCAAAAGAAAACAAACTCACCCCACAATGTCCAAACCAGCCGGGCATGCCAGAAGTCAAAAGCCACCAACTAAACAACACAACTCGACTGGGACTCTCCCCTCAAACTCACCCTATGGCACAGAGCACAAAACAAAACAAAAAAAAAATAGTTATTGCTTGCCACAAAACTGCAAGCTGTCAAAACAACATGGAGAGCATTCACCAGCCCCAGCCTCCTGCCCACCTTCATCCCACCAAATCACTTTCTCCCACTGCTTTAATCTTATCACCAGAAAACAAAAGAAGTAAATTACCATTATCCAGCTCTGCCTGAACCTAATTATTGATCCCAGACCTACCTGACCCCTCACTACGACTGGTCATCATGGACGTAATCCTGCCTGTAGCAAGTTCATGCTAAAATGTGATTGCTTAACTCAGCTACACTAGACTAAATCCCTTAAGCCCCTCCCCATCCTTATCTCATTTCCTCCCAACCATCGCTACCTCCACTTAACCCTTTCACCTTCCCAATCCACTTAACTCCCCCTAATATCCACCTAACCCCCCCCCCCCTCCATGAAGATGTCCCTGGACAACTTAATTTGTTGCCAAACTTCATTTGCATTACAGTTGCATCCATCACACATTTATGTTGTATACATATGTTATGTTATGTGTAATATGTTTTTGTGAAATGCATGGAGAGTGTGTGGCTCATGTGGCACAATGCTGATGTATTTAGATCTCTACTGTAAGGGTATAAAATCCCATTAACATCCTCCACAGATATCACAACTTATGTTGTTGTTGTTCCAAGTGCTATGTATTCATGCATTGCTCTCATATCACATATGGTTTTATATGTCACAGTATTATAAAACACTGGGGCTATTTCCTAAAAGTTTGCATTGCACAGGACTACAGAAGTGTAAAGTGACATTAGCTGTCCACATCATCTCCATATGTTGGCGCCCACATAAATCTAACCATGTGCATATAACTGCCTTTCAGATTACAAACAAAAGCAGATGTGGCAATTTCTCCCCATAGGGGAACAAAATTATAATAGATGCTCTGCATCAACATGGACAGAAACTACTTGGACTGGCAGGAAATACAATATGGTAAAATGAAGTCTGGAACTTTATCAGCATGATTAATGCTGTGGGAGGTCACAATAGATCTTGGGAGGCCTGTCACCTATGGTGATCTGACATGATCCTTCATGCACCCAACAAGGTCCCCCAGTATAAGAGGTCAAGGAATGCCACTGCTGGTGGCCCATCATTCACATCATCTGGTGAGTTTACACATTTTCTTGCATCACTGCATATTGTGAGAGGGGAGGGCCGCATACTTGGAGTGGAGTAATAAAAGGTGGTCCAGGCCACACATGTATGTGTTACTTTGCATCACACTGATGAAAATAAAGTAAATCAGTACATATTGCTGTTGGATGTATATTCATGTGTTGTCATTTTACTGTTGCAACAGAAGAATTGCATCGTGAAAATGGATCCACATAGGGTGATAATTACCAGGATAGGTGCAATGAGATGTAGCCATACAATTCCTGTACATACATAGTGCAACAACATATGTAATGTTGTCTCCATTCATTTGCACAGGCACATCGACTTCTGCATAACAGTAGGACATGACAGGTGAGTATCTCCATATATTGTTACTGTGACCATTACTTATTATTGTCTCAGCCTCCTGTCATGCCAGTGCTGTTTCCCTCACATTGTAAAATACAGGTATATTTTCAGGGGGCATGAGCCATGCATGTGCATCTACAGACAGACCATGTATGGTTCCCCAACATGTTCATAGGCTGCAGCAATGGTAGCAGACCTGTGTTGTATGAAATGAATGTTGCTGTTTTTCTATAAGTAGGGACATCTGACCGACAGGTGCACCATACATCATGTCATTATCAACAGACCCTGTTTCTGTGTTGTATATGTACTCATGTGACTATACTGGTGCCTGCATACATGACTGGATTTGCTTTACCTGCTCCTTCCCCCTGCAGTATCTGCATTATGGTACACCGGTTCACCACATCAGGAGGGTGTAATTGGTATGCTATTACCTCTCTTTCAAAAATGTCATTGCTGTTACTCCTGTTGTTGTCCTCCATTCATACGGTGTCCTTCTACCCCTTCATAACACAGCCACCAGTGGCATCTTGGCCACAAACAACTGGTATGTATATATATTCCCTTCTCTGTGTTTTACCTCTATTGGAATGGTACGTGTTGGTAAGGATGTGATTAATAATGCTGTGTTTATGCCTTCATTTCCTTGCAACAGTTACATTTCATTATTCTCCACTGGCTCTGGCGTTCCAGGAGGACATGCCAGGTGTGTTATGCTTGTATTCCTCACATATGTAATGCGTGTTGCATATGTAACATAATTTTCATCTCCCTGTTATATAGGTTCCATGGGCCATACACAGACAAGCCCTACTGGTAAGTCATTATTATCTGTGACATTGTAGTGAGATATATGTGGCATATGTCATTAATGATATACAGCATGTATGGATGTGGTGGACACCCTCTGACACCTGCTTATGCATTTGAATGCTTTCATCTACTGTAATGGTCAGTATCAATGTGTTGTGGGGATCTGGTCTCAGCCTGTCCACTATCTGATGTGCCCTCATTATCAGAATGGCTGGACAAGTTTCCCCTCCAGATCTGAGACTACAGCTGTCACCATATGACAGTCTCCATCTTGGCTGGACTGTATCCCCATATCACTATCCATTTAATTTGTCCAAGTCTTTTGGGTTTCTAATACCATGATAAGAATGGACTCCATTCCTAAGTCAAAGTATGATTAAAGTTCATCAAATTGGTATTGTTTCAGTCTTTGATATTAGCTTAAAGTTCTCTTCACAGCACCTGCAATGTACTCAAAAATGATTTCTTTTGCAATTCATATGTAGTTACATATATCAGTAGCATATTTAAATACAACTGTAAATTATTTTTCATGAGACCCGTTGCAATGCAATTCGTATGTAAAACCACAACAGGCACGCAAAGAGGCAGAAGGTAATAATAAAACACGAGCCTGTAGGTGTAAACAGCAGCAGGTTTAATCACATAAACGCCACACAATACAAAGCGTTTTCATCCACCAGACTTCCTCAGATGTAAAATGAAAGAATGAAGGCTGTGCCTGCTTATATACCCCCCCAATCTAATTAGTAGTTAAAACAATTGTTTAATTGACACCAATTAAATCCTGTAACTAAAATATTCGTGACAACCTACCAACTTGCCACAAATACAGATGAAAGTAGATAAAAACATGCACAGCTTTTAAAATAACTTTAAAATAAATATATAAATACTAAAACCATCACAATGTGTTGGACAGATAAAAAAACTTGAATCAAAAACCAACAAAAGGAGCTTGCAAAACAATATATATACTTATTTTATAGTTTTGCAGCTCTCTTTTTTAAAATGGGGGCAATGGATATGTATTCATTCAGCCCTGGGAATCTATTGGCTTCCAATAACAACTGCCAAAATATTTCTCTCACCTCTATCCTATTTTCCCATGGGCCCCCCCTCACATTACATTGCACCTTCTCTGCAACAAAGAAGCCCCATTTTGTTTGGGGACATGTCAGTGTATGTTTAAACAAGGCATTTTTAATATCTTCGACTCTAATAGCATATAAATGCTCATAAATCCTCCTTTTGAGTTTACGAGTAGTTTTTCCAATGTAAAATGCACCACAGGTTTTACATAGGGCTAAATATATCAAGTCTTCACTATTACAGTTGGAAAAACTACTACTCTGAATCTGATGGTCTCTTGACAGGATGTATACAGAATCCTGTCTAAGTATATATGGGCATTGGGCACATGCCCCACATTTGTAGGTTCCCAATTTCTTACATGAAACAATAGAACCATTATGCTCCAGCAAATCCTTGAGGTTCCTGCCTTTTTCATATATAAATCCTAGGGTGTTGGTAAACAAAACGTCCCACTCTGAATAACACCTAAACCTGCTCCAGTGTTGAGTAATAATGTTTTTAACCCTAGAGGTATTCTGATTATAAAACATCACATAGTTACCCCCAAGGTTTCTTGATTTCATCCCTGGTAACGTCACCCCTGGTTGTTGTGTGGTACCCTGCACATTTATTGGTACTATCACACTTGCATCTCCTGTTCCCAAAATAGGGGCAAACCTATCCTTTCTCCCATTCTTTACTTCCTCCAAAACCTCATCAATTAAATAGTTAGGATACTTCCTAGATATAAACATTTCATTGACTCTCTGACTTTCGTCTTCGAAGTCAGAGTCCAAAGAGGTCATCCTACAACTACGGACAAATTGTCCCTTGATAATACTTCTCTTCTGTTTAAATGGATGGGAACTAGTGAAATATAGGTATGAGTTAGAAAAGGTTTCCTTTCTATACACATTAGATGTAAACTGCTGCCCTAGGACGTCTTTTTTAATAGTGACATCCAGAAAGTTCATATAGTCATGTGTAATATGGAAAGTAAATTTCAAAAAATTAGTGGTATGGTTTAGATAGTCTATGAATTCTGTTAACTTTTCCATACTACCTTTCCAAAAAATGCAAATATCATCCAGGTAACATTTGTAATATACCCAATATTGTGCATATTCAGACTGGAACACAAACTTCTCTTCCCAAACCATGAGCACAATGTTGGCATAAGTAGGGGCACAACTTGCCCCCATGGCCACTCCCTGGATCTGTTTAAACAACTCACTCTCAAAAAATATAAAGTTGCGTTTCAATACCAAATCCATCAACTCTGTATAAACCAGAAAAGTATTGTGGTCAAGTTTTCCATGTTGGTGAATGGCATCCTGGAACCATTCTGGCCCTGTAGAGTGTGGAATCACATTAAATAAATCCTGAATATCAAGGGTTACAAATATTAAGGAATCTGAATGCATGTTGCTATTAATGCTTCTCAAAAATTCCCAGGAGTCCTTAAGTATACCATTGGCCCTAACCCAAATATCTTTTAATTTTATATCCAAAAATTTGGCCAACGGATGGGTTTTAGAGCCATTGGCTGCCACAATGGGTCTCAGGGGTAGATCCTCCACACTCTTATGTACCTTGGGTATCCCGATAATAGAAGAGATACAGGGTCTGTCCACAGTGAGATACTTAAAAGTGCCCTGGTTTATAAAATTGTCATTCAGCATGTCCTGTAAAACCAAATCAATCTTATGGTATGCTAAGTTAATCTCATTCTTGGATACCCTAACATACCTGTTGGTATCATTAAGCATATCCATCATCTTACTGAAATACAAAATACTGTCCATGAAGATCACCCCTCCACCTTTGTCGGGTTGCATCACCCTCAGGTATCTATTTTCTTGAATGGATTTGAGAAGTACCTTTTCTTCTCTAGTCATGTTACATTTACCATGCCATCAACCCCTATAAACATTACTGATTTCTTCTTTGACCTCCCTTTCAAAATTTTTTAGGTGGGGGTGTATAGGGGGATTATAGGTACTAGGTCTTCTAATACCACTATTAGTACCACCATCCTGTTGCCCCTGAAACATAATATCTAAATTCTTTTTCCGTAGAAAAATCCTCAAGTCTATTAAGCTGTCCACTAAATTACCCCCTGTAGAGGGGATGAATTTAGAACCTTTTGAAAATAAAAGAAAATGTTTCCTGTCAATCTCCTCACTGCTGTAATTGTAAATTTTAAAGTCATGTAGGGTGTGACATGGTCCATCCACAGTAATATTCCCTGTACTCCATTGGTCCAACATGATGGCTAGTCCCCCTTCATGGCTACCACTCTTATTTATCTCGTGCCATTTGGGGGACCCCTGTAAAAATACCCCACAGGGGATTTGTGCCTTAACCTATCTGATCTCCTAAGCTCAGGGAATTCAGTATTGTCTGAATCCTGATGTTCTCCCATCCCTGAATCACTGTAGATTACTCTATGGTCCATAGAGTCCCAGACATTGTGTCCCCCTGGTGGAAAAGAAGAGGAATAAGTACTGTGTTATGGTCCAGATTTATCAAAAAAAATATTTTTTCGACAAAATTTGTCATTCTTAGGGTACGGGTGTGCATTTTTCTGTCTGTAATCCCTCAAATCCCTCTCTATTTTGCCACACTTCCTTTTATAAATAACATGACATTTTTCTTCCACCTGTTGCTTAATAATAAAATATTTTCTCTTCTCATTTTCAACAGAAAACATAAGATCATTAGTCACTACTTCATTAATGTATTCTATCTCCTGATATACCTGCCCCATAAGCCTTTCATTTTCTTTAATCAGGGCTCTCATGACTTCAAAACCACTACGGTCAAAAATACTCAACAATTCTTTGTGAAAGGGGGAGCCTTCCACTACATTGTTCGGAAACTTATAAAAACGCAATCCTTTGGGTACTATAGCCCTTTTGATACAGTCATGCAAGTAACAATTGTCAATACCCAGAGTTTTATGTTTGTAAATTAAATCAGTGAGTTTTTTAATATTGGCTGTATAAGACACTTCACTGTCTTTCTCAACATCCCGGTCATTAAATATAAAGTTATTATCAGTACCTTGGTGACTGGAAAAAGACTTGTAATTAACAAGCCATGAAGCCAAAGAGGCAGAGTCCGTCCACTCATGCACTCCATTGTCACCATTAGCCATACTATCAGTCATTCCCACAGGAGCATGTCCCTGAACACCACGTTCCCCTAAAAGGGAGGAATGTCCATTCGGACCTTGGTTCTGGGAATTCAATACCAAATGATTGTAACAAAATTTAGTTGCAGCTCCCTTCTGTAATGCAGCCTCACCTCTAGTGCCCCTCGACAGCAAAACCAGAAGAAGTTGCAGTTACTTCCTGTACAGACACATCAGCCTGTCTGCGATCCAAATTGGCTTCCTGATTGCATGCAGGAGTGGAAATGCAATCCTTCCTGTGGGTAGGCCTCATAGGGTTGATATCAAAAGAATTGTCTTTCCCTCGCTGAGAGTTACCAGTCATAAGCAAAATCAATTGGGTAAGCTGCCCCTCCACATGAGACAGGCGCGAATCCAGATCAGTACCTTGAACTGCTTCCCCATCCTGTTTAAATAAATTTGTTTAAATACTAAAACCATCACAATGTGTTGGACAGATAAATAAACTTGAATCAAAAACCAACAAAAGAAACTTGCAAAACAATATATATATATATATATATATATATACTTATTTTATAGTTTTGCAGCTCTCATTTTTAAAATGGGGGCAATGGATATGTATTCATTCAGCCCTGGGAATCTATTGGCTTCCAATAACAACTGCCAAAATATTTCTCTCACCTCTATCCTATTTTCCTATGGGGCCCCCCTCACATCACATTGCACCTTCTCTGCAGCAAAGAAGCCCCATTTTGCTTGGGGACATGTCAGTGTATGTTTAAACAAGGCATTTTTAATATATTCGACTCTAATAGCATATAAATGCTCATAAATCCTCCTTTTGAGTTTACGAGTAGTTTTTCCAATGTAAAATGCACCACAGGTTTTACATAGGGCTAAATAAATCAAGCCTTCACTATTACAGTTGGAAAAACTACTACTCTGAATCTGATGGTCTCTTGACAGGATGTATACAGAATCCTAAGTATATATGGGCATTGGGCACATGCCCCACATTTGTAGGTTCCCAATTTCTCTTGTATATAAAATAAGTATATATATATATATATATATATATATATATATATATATATATATTGTTTTGCAAGTTCCTTTTGTTGGTTTTTGATTCAAGTTTATTTATCTGTCCAACACATTGTGATGGTTTTAGTATTTATATATTTATTTTAAAGTTTTTTTAAAAAATGTGCATGTTTTTATCTACTTTCATCTGTATTTGTGGCAAGTTGGTAGGTTGTCACGAATATTTTAGTTACAGGATTTAATTGGTGTCAATTAAACAATTGTTTTAACTACTAATTAGATTGGGAGGGGTATATAAGCAGGCACAGACTTCATTCTTTCATTTTACATCTGAGGAAGTCTGGTGGCCAAAAACACTTTGTATTGTGTGGCGTTTATGTGATTAAACCTGCTGCTGCTTACACCTACAGGCTCATGTTTTATTATTACCTTCTGCCTCTTTGGGTGCCTGTTGTGGTTTTATTGGTTCCTTGTTCTGTGGCACCTTTTCCTTGGAGTTTTTGCAATTCATATGTAGTTACATATATCAGTAGCATATTTAAATATAACTGTAAATTCTTTTTCATGGGACCCCTTGCTCCTATTACTGTTGGAATTGTCTGGATATCCTTCTCCTACGTTGTCCTTATTATTGCCTGTAAATGCTGGTATTTTATGACTTTGTGACTATCTGTATGTATGACACTGTAATCATTGGGTGTAGCAATTTCAATGATCAATGATACGCTTGTTTTTGTTTTCTTTTCATGGACTACTATATCTGGTATTATTGCATCTGTTTTTCCAACTGTTGGTAGTGGGTGATCCCATGTGATATAAACCATCGTTTTATATAATGCTCTGTGGCTCATGTTTTCAGTACTTCTCAGTGGGACAGTCTTGCCATGATATTATGCCTTTCAGTATACAGGACCTCTGCCATTAATGTATCTCAACCAGCAACAAGACGTGTGACTGTTTCCAGTTCTGTTTTACAAAACCTGCATTTGTCTGTTTCTCTGACATATTGAATGGTCTTTGTTAGCCATTGTGTATTTACTCCAATATCCTGGGCTTCCAATATTAAACTTTTGCATTTTGGTTTAAAGTTACCTTTCTTTAACTATCCCTGTGTCAAATCCTGATCAACATGAGGTTGTTCCAGGAGTTTTCTGTACTTGCAACTATCTTTATGCCTTTTTCACATTTCTTGCCTTCTCATCTGATCCATCACCTTAAATTCTATTTTTTGTCACATTTAGTTGCTGCCTGATTTTTGTCTACTTCTGGTTTGATTTCCATTGCCACTTGACACTGATATGCTTCTGCTAAACTCAGAAGGAAGTCATCTTAGACTTGCTCTCCTCATGTTTTAAAATGTTCACAATGTTTGGATATTGCGAGTTCATCTGGTATGTATGCAGTTCTATGATTGCAGATCTATACATCAAGCAGTTTCGAGGAGGCCCATACCTCCTTCAGAATGAGAAATATGTAATCATGGTATAGACTGATTTTTATAAATTATTTGATAAACATGAAGCATTTTTTTTGTTTTCCTGTCCAACTTACCCTATACCTTTTGGGACCAGGTTCAGCCACACCAGAACTGTAAGTTAGAACAGGAAGAGCAAATTGGTTTATAGGTTACACTTTGTTCCTAGATTTCAGGAGTGTTTTCAGTGTTACATTTAGTCATCTAAAATATTTCTTACCAGGTTTTATTTGCAGTTGTTCATGCTTTATTGTCAATTATTCATCATTCCCAAATATTTATACACTCCCTCCTGCTCAAGTTCCTTTATATCACATTCCTGTCCCAGGCTGATATTTTCTTGGTGGTGCAGCTTTCCTGCTTTAAAGGTTGCTTTTGCACATTTATCAAGACCAAGTAACATTCTTATATCATCTGAGAAAGTTTTGATCACTTGCAGTTGTGCTTTCAGTTCCTCATCAGATGAACTATACCATTTTAAATCATCCACAAAAAGAAAATGAGAAGTCTTTACACTGTTGTTTTCTGGGAGACAAATTGTAGCCATGACCTAATCTGTTAAGTAGACAGATTAACTGGTTCAGGGCAAGATAAAAGAGCAGCAGCAACAAAAGTCACCCTGGAATATCCCCCTTTGGATATTTATTCCTAGTATAATAATTTCTCCTTTATTATCTCTTAGCTGTGGAGTGTTCTGCCACTGTGGAGTGGTCTCTTTAATGTAATCAGTCAATGTAGGTAGGGTTTATCTTATACATGTGTAAGCACTCCTCCATCCATGAATGTGGGATGCTGTCGCTTGCTTTTTTGTAGTCTATCCATGCCATACGTAGATTATCCCCTTTTTAAAATTCTCCATTATGATGTTATTTAACAACAAATTATGCTATTACTTGCTTTTATTAGCCTTTTGTACTATTGCTATGATTGAATTGTCTTCTAAATGACTATAAACTCTATCAGCATCAATTCCGGTGTACAGTTTATACATCACTGGAAGGCAAGTTATTGGTCTATTGTTTATAGAATAGCTTGTATGTTCATTCTTAAGGAGGAGTATTGTTTTTCCTGTTGTACACCAGGTTAGTGTCTTATTAGGAATGGGCATATAAATAATTCTTACTCAGGGCTAAATCTTTCTGTAAATATGTTATACTTTTAGCCAGAAGTCAGGTACTGCATCTTTGCCTGGGGTTTTCCAACTAGGAGATTTCTTAATTTTGTTTCAGTTTCCCTCCATTACTTCATCCCACTTCATATGTTGTATACTTGGATTTCTTACTGTTTCATTTACTCCTTCTATCCATTCAGCATCTTTGTTATGTTCCTTAGGGTCTTCATAAATGTTTCTCAAAAATATGTCTATTTCTTCTTTTTTGTTGGTATTTCTGTTCCTTTTTCTTGTTCCCCAATTCTCTGTAAAACTTTTTGGAGTCAGCAATGCAGTTTTCCTTTACATTTATCTGCATATCTTCTATGTTTTTCTGCCTGTGCTGATAACTTTAGTGTATTATTTGCAATATTGTATTACAGATCCTGATCTGTCCTGATACTGCATGTTGCCTTTATTATATTTATCTTTCTAAGTATTTTTGTGGATCTGTTTCCTCTTCTGTACTCTTCTAATAGTGACACTTCTTATCTTAACTGCTTTGTCTATTCGATACTTCCATGATGGCATTTGATTTCTTCCCTTCCTTTCCCATACTGCCCTTTGTTTTTGTGGTAAGACTTTCTCAGATTTTAATTTAGCTGCACAGTAACATATCATATTTGCTTATGTTATATCACATGAATTTCTGTGAATAGACTTAATTACTGTGTTCATTTGTTTTATCACACTCCTAACATTTTGGGTCTTATTGATTTTCTGTAATCTATTTCTTTCATTAATCTTAATATGTCTATCCATCTCTATTAAATCAAGCAACTCTTCCCTTAGATCATCACTCTAAACTAAGGGCACATTCTTTGTTCTCCATTTCCTGTGGACATTCTACAATAAGTTCCAGAACATCTTCCTGTGACATATTCTCTTTAACTTTGTCATATGTCATCCATTGCTCTTTCAGATGGGAACTTACTGCCCTATCACTCCATAGTATTGATTGCATCAGAGATGTCACCTTTCCTGCTCCTTCCCTTGCTGTGCAACTCCATCTGAACTATTGTCCCAGTTTCCTACTGAAGGGTCCAAACTATCTTCATATAGCAACTGATCAGATGCTTCACTTTCCACCGGTTTCTCCTTAATTTCAGGAGTCATTGTTCGATCATGCTGTGATGTTACCAGAGTTGGATTTTCTACACTATATCGTTCACCTTGTAGATAATTCATAACTTCAGTTTCTATTTCTTTAACTTCTTCATTATTAATCTTCTTTTCTGCTTTCCCCCTTTGTGTTATTTGTTTGTATTGTAAAATGTTTCATGTCTGAATACCTTTGCCAGTCTTTCTCTTCAAATAACTTTGGTGCCACTTTTTATTGATTAATTTTGTTTTTTCCTTTGCATAAATATTGCACCATATTAAATCTCTTTTTCTTTCCCATATCCATATTTTCCTGTATGCCAAAGGCTTTGCTGCCATCCTGAGATACATCAGATCTCACATCATGATTACTGGGTGGGCTAATGGAGGACACAAATAGCTGATGTGCTTAAAGAAGAGACAGATGACACTGATCAGGATAATGTGCTTACATCACATAGTGGATATCAAAAGAGACATAAGACACATATATCTCACTGCAATGTTACAACTAATACTGACCTACCATTTAGTCTGGTTTGTGTATGGATCATGGAATCTATATAACAGGGAGATGATAATTAGGTTACATAGCTAATATGCATGACATATGTGATGAATACAAGCATATCACATACTTGTTCTTGTGAGATCATATGGGGTTGAACTTCAACAATTGTAGGAAATAGGTCAGCATTATTAATCATATTACTGCCACTCTTAACCATTTATTTATTTATTGACATTTGATTTCTACAAAGGTCTGACTGAATTTTAGGCCATTTTTAGTGGAGGCCTCGGGAGAAAAGTTCCAAATTATTGCAAAACATATTAAGAGCAATAATTTTGCAATCTTCAAAAATAAAACAAAAAATCCCCAGTTCGAATAATTCTAACAAATTAGACATAATATAAAAACATTGGTTAAGAACTGATATAAGGTATATGACAATCATTTTTTATTAGAGAAATTTTAGATAGTTTGTATAGAAATTAAAAGTAAGTTAGTCTAATACAAACTGGAATTGCAATATGAAGTGAGGGAAAAACAGACTTAAGGTATATTTGTGGAGAATTTCAGGGAAGAGGATTAGTTACCAGTAAAGAAGAAAGTGAAGAAGGGAGAGGAAGAAGGTATAGGGAATGAAAAGGTATTTGTTCACATTTAGGTACAGTAAAGTCTCAGTTAACCTGCACCCATGGGGACTGGTAGATGCCGGATTAGTGTAGTTTCTGGTTGTTTAAGTTACTACTAAAAATAGACCTGACAAACACTGCACCCTATACTATACCATACCATACCATAAACACTGTATTGATTTGATTTTAATATTGCAATACAATAGTTAAAAGCCTGGCTGGAATAATTTTTAAACTTATATTTCCACTAGCAAGCTTGGCACGCAGAACAGTTTTCAATGGCACACTGAGTTCATTGGAATTGAATGAAATGAATGCAGAGAGAGAGAGAGAGAGAGAGAGAATGTATGTATGAAAGAAGAAGTGACTGAGTGTGAGAGACATCTGAGAGACATATATGAAAGCTGAAGACAGTGTGTGCGAGAGATCGGAGAGAGAAAGAGTGAGAGAATTCATGTATGAAGGCTGAAGAGACTGTGTGCGAGAAATCGGAGAGAGAATGTGCAATCTGATGCAAACTGAATGAGTATGCAGCTAGTGTTGGCATTTTAGTGATTTGACTTGCTTGGTTTGACTTGTTCTCAGGCTGGGGAGAGATGGAAACTGAATGGTTCATACTGTACTGTATTTCTTCAATTTTTTTTCTGGTTGCTTGAGAATTCTGGTTGCTTGAGTTCTAGTTAACTGAGAGTTTACTGTAAATAGTTTATCCTGGTTTTGAGCAATAACAAAGCTAGATTTTAGCTAAGAAGTCTTTCAGAGTGCATTTGCAAGATAGGAGGGAGGGTATAGACCTGATGGGTATAGCTAAGGGGTTCCAGGCCTTAGAAACCTTGTACAAGTACAGACAATGCTCAGCATATTTTCTAGGTTTGTAGACAGATGAGCTTTCGGTCAGTGGATCTCAATGACTGACTGAAAACATAGTTGAGTAGAATTTCTTTTTCTAGTTCTGGACACATAGGTGGATACTGAATAATCTTATAGGTGGTAAGGCGCATATATGTTAGTTGATTTGGCAGTTCTAACCAATTTAAGTTTTTCAGTGCTATACATTCGTGGGTACTGAAAGGGACATGTGCTGCAAATTTAGCAACTTTATTATGGCATTGTTCAAATTTTAATTTTTGTGAAGCTTGGAGGTTAGTAAGGATGGGAGTGCCATAAAAAGTGCAGGGAGGAGAAGCAGTGGAAATTGCAGTTTTACTGGCATTGGTGAAAAATGTTTTTGGCTCTGTAAAGCAGCCCTAGATTTTGATGAGTTTTTCTTAAGCAATTTTGTATATGCAGAGTGAGTGTAAGATTATCATCTCCTATCACCCCTAATAGTTTGCTATGAAAAGCAACTTCAATTGTTCTTTTATAAACAGAGGGAGGACTTTAAATTTAGTTTTTCCCCAAATCTCTATATCGAGAAAAAGAAACCAAAATCCCTCTTTGGAGAAAAAGTAGTTGTTTGATCTTTTTTGTATTGAGCATGAGTTGTGAGTTATGAAGCCATATTTAAATGGCTGTTAAAGCTTCCTGAGTAATTTTTTGGCAGTATACCATGTTGTTAGATGTGCAAATGAGAGTGGAATCATCTGTGTATTGTATGAGGGTGGCCTGTTGTGTGGAAGTATAGAGTCTGCTGGGGACAAAGCATAAAGACTTCTGGTATACCTGTGGTGACTGGGAGGTAAAGATAGAGTGTAAAGTGCATTTTACTGATGGATATCTACTGGACAGTTAGCTTTTCAACCACAGAAGGGTGGGCTGAGAGAGACCGAGAGAGACCTAGTGAGGACATTTGAAGTGGAAGTTTGCTGTGACAAACTGTGTTAAAAGCTTTAGACAAGTCTAGAAATAAGGAAGAGAATGGTTTGCCATTATCTCAAGCTTTATTGACAGTATCTATATAGGTTAGAAGGGCAGTGCTAGTACTATGGGAAGTATGGAAGCCATGTTGTATAGGGGATAGGAGTTCTTCCTTTAGACAATAGTACAGCAATTGTTTATGAATTTATTTTTCAAGTATTTTGGTGAGGGGGGATAAGATTCCTATAGGTTTAAAGTTATTAATATTTGTTGAATTTCCTCCTTTGTGCAGTGGGATAATGTGTGAGAGAGGGAATGTGGAATTCCTGGATTGATTAAGTTATAAGGATTGAGACAGGCTAGGCAATGCTACTGGCTGCTATTTTTTAGGTACTTGCTTAGAAGGTCATCAGCTGAAGAAGAGCATGATTTACATTTGTTTAAGAGGAGTTTTATGTAAGATGTGAACACAGGTTTGAAGGTGAAAGTAGATGTGGTGATATGTGGTTGTTGAGCAGGGTTGGGATTAGATGTTGAGGAATCTGTGGTTACAGATGCTATGCTATCTATAAAATAAGAGTTGAACTGCATTGCAGTTTTGAGCCATGAGTTATTGGGAGATGGATTTCAGTTGAATTTGTGGCTAGGATGTAAGATTTCTTTAATGGATGCCCAACATTTTTTTAGGGTTGTGTTTAGTATTATTCTGAAAATTATTATGGTATAGTTTTTTTTTATTCACATATTTGCTTTTTGGTATGGTTGCGAAGCATTCGAAAGTTTTCAAATTATTGAGGTGTTCTATCTTTTGCCATTAATTCCATGCTTTTTCTCTATCCTGCATTAACATTCTACTCTTTTTGAATAGCCAGATTGCATTATTTGTTTTCAGTCTCTTCCTCCTAGGAGGTGCAAGGCTACTTAGGGTACTTAGAAAAGTTGTATGGAATTCAATTACAGCATCGTTTAAGGAGAGGATTTTTAAGAAGTTCCAGTTAACAGATGATAGTGTAGAAATGAACATTTCTGAAAGTTTACTTGTTGTTTTATAATATGCTGTTTATTTGGATGTGCAATATGTCTAGTCATATAAATTGGGAGATGATCACTGAGGCAGTCTGACATCATACGAGTGGTGGAGTGTTTGCTAGGGTCTGATACTAGGATCTAGTCTAATAGAGAATTTGGTGTCTTGCTATAATGTGTGGGGCTATTAATTAATTGTGTGAGACCATATAACTTTATGCTAGATGTAGGGGAGTTAGAGGTTATGTCAAACCACTTGACATCCACATCACGTAGTAATACTGAGCATAAAAACATATATTAGGTTTTACATAGACACACCTCTTGTTAATGCATTTGATGATGACATAGCCTGGCTTAGAAATGGGTAGAAAGACACAGTACTGATGGAGGACAATAACAGCAGTAACAGTAATGACATGTATGAAAGATAGGTAATAGTGGGCAGGTATCATTTCACCTAAAACTCATTTCACCTAAACTCAATTCACCTAAACCAAATCACCTAAAGTTCATTTCACCTACAACTCATTTCACCTAAATTCCCCACTGTAGTGCGATCCTGGTGTTAGTATATATAGTTGGGGGGTGGGGGTACAGCCCCCCACTTACTTTGGTTTTATGTTGTCTGGTTTTGTTTTATATTATTTGGTAAAAGCCAACTAGGTGGGAAACTGCACCCCCCACCCCGCAATGTGGGGGGCTGCGGCCCCCACACCCCCCTTACTATATATACTAACACCAGGATCACACTACAGTGGGAAAAAGGACATATACCTTTGATTTGCCTTATTGTACTACTTGTCAGTGAAATGAGTTTTAGGTGAAATGAGTTTTAGATGAAATGAACTTTAGGTGATATGGTCTTGGTGAGATGAGTTTAGGTGAAGTGATACGTACCCGTAATAGTATACTACTGACAGATCCCCACCGTTATGAGTTCATGTATTGTACTGCAGATCCTGCAGTGGGAATGAAAGGAGAAAGACGATACAATCATGTACGCAGGCAACAGAATACTGACAGGGTGACATATACTAAAGAACACAACAAATGGAGCTGCACTATGGTGAAGCTGAGTATCAGTAAAACTATCAAAACCAAACAAACAAATGAAACTCTGCAAACACCATCAAATCCAATAAAATAAATGTATAATGATGTGCTGTTGCTATATGTTTTTGATTGGTAGTTCTTAATTAATTAATTGGCTGCAGTGTTATTTAAATAAATGTTTTATGTAAGATGGCTTAAACACTGAAGACGGATCTACAGATCTAAAAGCTTTGCAATAAAAACTATTGGATTTTACAGTGTTTGCAGAGTTTTTTTTTTTTTTTTTTTTGGTTTTAGGGTGACATACTACACAGTAACTAGAGGTGCAGATACTCATGTGATGGGTGTTGCACCTGTTGGGCAGAAATCTCTGTTTTAAGAAAAAGTGACATTAATGTCAAGTATTACAGGTCTACTACACATTGCTGTAGACCTTGAACCTGTTGGGTTAATATACTTGTTTTGTCTGCACATTCACCTGCATGGTTTGGGCTCCCAATGGATGCACCTGTAGTGTACAATGTTAAGGAAATATCAATATGACAGTAAACAGCAGTGCCATGACATGAGGCTGAGGCAATAACAGGAAGTAGTCACAGTAACACTATAGGGATACACTTACCAGCCATTCCCTGGTGTTGTCCAGAAGTAGATGGACTTGTAAATGTTAATGCAGACCGCATTGCACATGTTGATTGCACTGTTCTGTCTGTACTGCAGCTGTTTGAGTATATGCCATTACACTTACATTCATTGTCATCATCCTATGTAGATCTGTGAGCATGATTCAATTCCACTGAAGTAAATCCAAACTGAGCAATACATAGATATGCATGCTATAGCAATATGTGATGATTTACTCTACAGTCATCGCCATCATGCAAAGTGAAACACACATTTTTCAGCCTGGAAATCGTTTCTATCCCACCCATATATGCATCTCTTCACCCACACCATATGTAGTGATGCAAGAAACACTATGATGTCATTGGGGTGGTCAATGCTGGTCCATCAGTGGTGCATTCCCTCAATCTCTCATAACGTGATAACCTGTTGGCTGCATGAAGGATCATTTCAAAGCAGTATCATCGACAGGCCTAATAGGATCTATTGTGACTTCTAACTGCATTAATCATGTTGGTAATGTCACCCCACACTTCATTCCTCCATACTATATTTCCTGCATGCCCAAGGAGTCTCTGTCCATGCTGTTGCAGAGCATGTAGTATGACGTCATTTTTCTGTGGGAAGCAGCTGTCATCCCTAGGTCTGTTTGCCATCTAAAAGACAGTGATATGCACAGGATCATATTCCTGTGGGGACCCAATTATGCAAATGATGATGTGGACAGCTTATGTCACCATAAACGGTATGCATTTCTGTGCAATGAAAACGTCTATGAAATACTATGACATGTACTAATATGATATATGAAAAGTAATGCTTGTATACATAACAGCTATAAATGTAACATAACTGTAGAGGCTGTTGGTGGGATTAGAATAACACTTTATATCTGTTGAATGGAGGTCTAAAGAATACAAAAACATGTCACAGGAATCAGCATGCATTTTGTATTAAAATACTACACCAGTTGAATAACTTACAGAAAGCATCAGAAAACCTCAGTATCCATAAGCAGGCCATGTGAATTATGGATCCTTTTAATATTAAGCCAGTAGTTATAAGCCTTGTATTATGAACCATAAATGAAGAAATATCCATAAAGGCAAAAGGACATAGTACATACGAATAATGGTGCCTTTATATACTGCTCCCTTTTCCTATGTAAATCTGTCTGCACAACTGCATATGCAAAATTACTGCACATCCTTAATGCAGATGGCAGCACAGTAAATCAAACATCTCTCCAGTAAGTTACATGCATTTGTCTTAAAGCACACATTGTCAATAAAACAACTCTAAACAGATACATTTGAGAATGAATAAATGAACACAAAATGAATCAAAACCAAAAATACAAAAAGCCAAGCTGTTCTTTCACTTGTTTAATCCAAGTGCATCAATACATCTGGTACCTCAGTCATTTGCCTTATCCTGAAAATGTGAATAGCCAAGGTACCAAATGAATTGATGTACTTGGATTAAACAGGTGAAAGAACAGCCTGGCTTGTTGCATTTTTGTTTGCATTTGAGAATGAGTAATGTTGATAGAGGTAATACTTCCCAAAACAGAAATGCTAGCAGGTGGCAATTTACCTTATCAGCTTCCTATAACTCAGGCATCACTGAAAGAAAGACCACCTAATGTGCACCCACCTTTAAGTACAATCTAAGACAAATATAATTAAAGAGGTTCAATTAAGTTCCAGGTTTTGGAATCCCATTTGTGCATGTCTATGTAACTTCTTGAAATTTGGTGAATTAACCAATAAATCTACATAATGGGCAGGTGGTCCACCTAAGTACCCAATAGGTATTGATAAATGGTACCATGTGTGGTATGTGCCTGTTATTTTCTAATGATCTGATAACATGACATAAGTGCCAGTTTTAAATATTGATTTTGTTACATTAAGAGATCAGACTATTGCTACCTGCAAACTGAGTTGGAGCTCAGGGAGTATTTTTCCATTTATAGTACATTTTCCATTGTGATGTCAAGATGGCTACTTCCAGGAGGCTGCAATGTGTCTGGCTGCCAAATTGGTCAAGGAGGAGACCACACAGATGCTGACTGTCTATGCTAGAGTGGATCAGATGAAATACAGGCCAAACAAACTTTGGCAATGACTGACATAAGGAGCCAGACTGCAAGAGAACACTGACAATGTACAGGGATCTACCAGACTGGAGTCCAGGTTCACCACTGCTATGATGACCTGCATTGAAGTGACACAGAGAAGCTTCATCAGAGGGCTGCCCAGGCATGGAGGCAGCCAATGGATCCCTACAGTTAGTGTCACAGTCCTACATTAGGCTGAATATTCCTAAAGAATTTAGAGATATAACTGTGCCCCAAATATATAAGATAGATGTTTTTTATAACCATTAAGTAACTGTTCTGGCAAGTTGCTGATCTGGATAATTAAAAAAAATGTGTTGACTGCTCTTCATATAAGTATGGGTTCTATTCCAATGTTTATAATATAAATAATTCTGAACTATGTAGATATACATCTGTTTTCCAACATATAACAACATCATTTCACACTCACTGATGCCTACAGTGCCTAGGCCACTAATGACTACACATTTCATAGTTATCCATTATAGTGCAACAGTATCACCCACTCTGGCAATATATGTCTAAATCTTCTTCTTCTCTTTTGGCTGTTCCTGTTAGGGGTCACCACAGTGGATCATCTGTTTCCATTTCTTCCTGTTCTCTGCATATTGCTCTGTCACACCGACCACCTGCATGTCCTCTCTCACCACATCCATAAACCTTATCTTAGGCCTTCCTCTTTTCCTCTTACCTGGTAGCTTCATCCTTAGCATCCTTTTCCCAATATACCCAGTATCCCTCCTCAGCATATGTCCAAACCAGCCCAATCTCACCTCTCTGACTTTGTCTCCAAACCGTCTAACCTGAGCTGACCCTCTAATATACTGATTCCTAATCCTGTCCATCCTTGTCACATCCAGTGCAAATCTTAACATCTTTAACTCTGCCACTTCCAGCTCTGACTCCTGCCTTTTTGTCAATGCCACCGTATCCAACCCATACAACATAGCTGGTCTCACTACACTCTTGTAGACCTTCCCTTTCACTCTTACTGGTACTCATCTGATACAAATCACTCCTGATAGTCTTCTCCACCCATTCCAACCTGCCTGTACTCCTTTCTTCACCTCTCTTCCACACTCACCATTACTCTGAACTGTTGACCCTAAGTACTTAAACTCATACACCTTTGCCAACTCTACTCCCTGCATCCTCACCATTCCTCTATCCTCCCTCTCACTCACACACACATATTCTGTCTTAGTCCTGCTGACCTTCATTCCTCTCCTCTCTAGAGCATATCTCCACCACTCCAGGGTCTCCTCAACCTGGTCCCTACTCTCACTACAGATCACAATGTCATCTGCAAACATCATAGTCCATGGGGACTCCTGTCTGATCTCGTCTGTCAACCTGTCTATCACCATTGCAAATAAGAAAGGGCTCAGAGCTGATCCTTGATGTAATCCCACCTCCACCTTAAATGCATCTGTCACTCCCACTGCAGACTTCGCCACTGTCGCACTACCCTTGTACATATCCTGTACCACTCTTACATACTTCTCTGCCACTCCCGACTTCCTCAAACAATACCACAACTCCTCTCTAGGCACCCTATCATATGCTTTCTCCAAGACCACAAAGACACAATGTAACTCTTTCTGACCTTCTCTATATTTCTCCATCAACACTCTCAGAACAAACATCTCATCTGTAGTGCTCTTTCCCGGCATGAAACCATACTGCTGATCACTAATCATCACCTCCCTTCTTAACCTAGCTTCTACTACTCTTTCCCAACTGTGACTGATCAGTTTTATCCCTCTGTAGTTACTACAGCTCTGCACATCACCCTTATTCTTACAAATAGGTACCAAAACACATTTTCTTCACTCCTCTGGCATCCTCTTAAGATTTCATTAAACAATCTGGTTAAACACTCCACTGCCATTTCTCCTAAGCACCTGCATGTTTCTACTGTCTGAATAGTAGCTGATAAATAACTTCTTTACTTCATTCTCCTTATAAAGTGAACATTCTTACCACTATCCCATTTGTTTAAGCCAAGAGGAATGCCTACCTGACTGATTACACATGTTTTCAGTCATGTGTTGATAGCTGTTATTTATTCATATTATAGCAGCCAATAAATTTTGGAGGTTTTCATATTCATCCATTATCCACAGGAATACAGATAAACACAAGCAGTGCCTGTTTATTAAGAAGAATTGCATGTTGCCTGTTAGCTTGGCCTGTAAGGAAACCAGGTAGCATGCCTGCACTTCGGAGTGCTCTGGTTTCAAAACCACATAAAGGAAACATATCAAATTTTAATCTGGGTTTATTTCACATATAGTAGAATATTCTTCTATAGATAACTGCTTATTGATATTAACATTTACTTTGAGCATAGTTAAGCTGCGGTGGAGGTGCTGCGGTAGCATTGTCACCTCACAGTAAGATGTTGTCCTGTTCGATTCTCAGCTAGAGCATCTTCTGTGTGGAGACATGCGTGAATTGGCACAGCTTCATTGAAGGTCGTGCGTCAGGGCCGGCAACTCGGCATGTAAAAATCTATTGTCAATAATGAGCGGACCGAAGTTCCGCTGTGGCAACCCCTAACTGGGAAAAGCCAAAAGACACAACAACTTTGAGCATAGTTACGCCTAACTCAGTTATGCATTAAATTCCTATGAATATATATATGTAATCTGTAAAAGTCTGTTAAAAGCAGTTCTTTAAGTGAAGGGTTAGTAAAGCTTGCTGCAAAATGCCATATGTCTGATAACGTTTTGTGCAATATGTTATTATTTTCAAAAGTGCTGCCATGTGTTGTTTTGTCATTTATTATTAAATTCTCTTTAACAACCACCTCATCCTTATCTTTTGAGGTAATTAGATGGTCAGAGTTACAGCTGAAACCGAACAGAAGATATAGTGATGTTTACATTTGATTTGTGATGTGCACTTTGCCAAGGAATATATTTAAATGTAGTCTTCCCACATACCTTACTGTGTCCCTGATGTACAGAACCTTTTATGACTCTGTTAACAATAGCTTTGTGATACATGACACTATCCCACTATCCCATTGTCTGAGGAATGAAGGTTTTCCATTGCTGTTAATGGCTGTGACCACAGTGCTGACATGAATTCATTCTTGTGATGTATTTACCTACATGCCCAGCATGTGTTCATTTTTTGAAAACCTAAGCCATGATCCATATTAGTAGCCCATCCCCCATCCAAGTGATATCATAACCCAAGTCTTTTTACT
The DNA here is from genome assembly GCF_019279795.1 of Protopterus annectens. Taxonomy (NCBI): domain Eukaryota; kingdom Metazoa; phylum Chordata; order Ceratodontiformes; family Protopteridae; genus Protopterus; species Protopterus annectens. The sequence continues at coordinate 1,059,469,468 of NC_056745.1, forward strand.
GAACTCACAACTCATACCGTTAGTCAAGATGGATTAGCTAGGCAAGTAAGTGGCAAGGTTAGAGTTTTAATGTACATTAGAGTTGCAGTTTTGAATCCACTGTCCTCCAATCTATGTTCAACTTTGTTCAAAGATGTAAAAGCCCATGTGTAACATTACAAAATGTGTATGGTGATTATCTGATGTTCTTGGGAAGTACATTTTCTAGAACCTGATCTGAACAATGTCTATCTCGGTTATTTGAGGACTACATCATTCATAGTTCCTCTTTTCTTTTTTCAGGTGATGATGATGGACCCAAATCATCACGTTTGGCGGTAGATGTTTTATACAGAAGTTTGCAATGCTTTGATTGCTGCTTATAAAGCATGGGTTGGTACAGTTATATGTGTGTATGTATTTCCCAGTGACTGATCTGTTGTGTATAGCCTGTCTGTTCACAGACTGAGTTGGTACATACTGTGTGGCATGCCCTTCAGTTCAACACTGGTATTGCATCTGCCTACAACACCTTGAGTGTTTTTGTTATAATATACTTGTATCTTGTGTTTGTGGATATTTGTGTAAGGCATTTATTTGCAACATTTCATCATCATCAGTGAGCATCATCAGGATGTTTGCATTTTGCAGGCTTCAAATTCTAGGTAGGTTATGCATACAGTTGTACACATACAATAATTGTTACTACAACATATAATAGATTCTCATTTGTCACAGGCTGTGATAATTAAACATTCTAAGTATTTGTTCATCATATTGATGTAGGTTCAGCCAATGACTAGGCTGCCTGGCTCAGTGTTTTGTCATAAGGCTTGGCTGGTTTATAGGTTTATGGTTTCATAGGTGTTTACTATGCTAACGACCACAATGGCCTTTTTAAGCTTAGCCATGTATGCCAAATCTGTGACAAGTTCTGATACACTTGATAAATGCAAGCAGGGCTTGGGAAGTGAAACATTTACAACAAGGGGTCTTGGAGATGAACCATTTACAGCATGTCTGTGTCCATTTGAGACATAGGTGCCAAACCAGAGATCAATTTCCTGTTCCCCATAAAATTGTCCAAGTTACACTTGAATTGGGTTAGGGAGGAACTCTGCTTCCCATGAATGGGGAGCCTGTTCCAGAGAAGTGGTAGTCCCTGGGATATTTACCTGTCTCTCCAGCATGTGCTATATATATCACAGTCAAGGTTTAAGTCTTCAGAACAGATAATTCTGGTGCTGTTTGTTTTGTAGATATGCAGGAGTTTCATCAGAGTGGCATGCGATAATACTTTGTAAGCCATTCTTAGACCTCTCATTAACAGCCTTTAGGAAACATAATACAGAGATAGAGCCTTGAGGCAGTCTGCACAGGACATGTTACTTATGCTTTGTATTTTTTTAGTGAGGAGCCTCTGTGGATATTCCAGTTGTTGAGTAAGCCTGGTTAGGTACAGACCAAAGGGGGCATTGTACTCACTGATAGGGCTGATGAATACCAAATACAATGGAGAAATTACTTCCTTGGACATAGATACCATACCTTTGTTTATACGTTGCACATAATAGAATGACTTCCTCAGTACTGTAGACACATGATGGTCAAAGGCAAGATTACTGTCTAGGTGTGTTCCCAAGTCCCTGAATACTGGGTCAACTCTTAGGGGTGTGTTGTCAATATGATAGTTACCAGGGGCGTATGACTTCCTGAAAGATACTCTTATGCAGTTGTTGGCATTTAGTTTTAGTCCATGGCTCCTGCACCATTTGTTTGTCTGCATCAACCCTTCCTGGAGAACATTTGTGTTGACAGCCAAGTCAATGACAGCTCCTAATTTGCAATCTGCAAATTTAGTCAGCCAGAGGCCACTACCAATCACCTAGACTTCAGAGAACTAAATGCCAAAAAAGATGTGGCCCCAGGACTGATCCTTGATAGATTATGTTTGTTACTGGCCACTTTGTAGAGGTGGTCTCCCTCTTTCTAACTTCTTGGGACCTGTCAGTGAGCCAGCTGTCTATCCACTTGGTTACATAAGGGTTTGTACCTAACCTCTTAGGTTTGTCAACAATTCCCTAGTGGGGGATTGTGTTAAATGCCTTGAGCATGTCTAGGTAGGCATGTGTGAACCATTTATCTCTCACCCATTGTTTTGGTGATCTTCTCAAAGAAGTCCACCAGATTAAGTAAGTATAACCTGGCATTGATGAAACCAAATTAGGTTGGGTCCACAATACTGTCATCTCAGTCTTTCTTTATTTTAACAGTGTTACTTTGTGGCTACCCATATGACTCATTACATGCAGAAACTAGAATTTATATTCACACACAGACATAACTGCTCAGGGAACACATGCAAAAGAAAAAAGAAATGGAATAATGACATGCTGCCAGACACTCAGATGGAAGGTTTACTGAGGCAGACAGTATTATTAAGCAGTGCAGGTCCCAATAATAATGCTATGTTGATGCTTTTATAGATTTGTTTAGTACTAGGCTAACTGCCCTTGTGAGCCATTTTAAGCCTAGCTAATTATCCCTTATGAGGCTCAAACCTTGCATGTTGTGTTTGTAAGGCAAACACCTTAACAATTAGACCACCCTCTCAACCCCCCAAAACAGGTCCATGTCTTGATGAGATTTGAACTTATGACCCCTGGTTTATGAAACAAGTGTTCTAACCCCTGATCTACAAGCCCATCTATTTTGTCAAATTTCAGTTATGTTACTGGTGGGTATGATTACATTCAAATGTCAGGATATGTTGCATGTGCTTGCTTTGCAATATGCTTGACATGCTTCATGCTGGAAAACATTTAAATGTTCAGGTGATGTAATGATTTCTACTGGTAAGCTATGTTTTGCATGTCATTGCATGGCCTTGATTGAACTGCTTGAACTGCTCACATTTGTGAAGGATAAATTCTACTTGTCATGTTCTTTTATTGGACAGTTCCATATCTATAGATAAAGTGACATAGGGAAGGTGTTATGTGCATTAGGAGCTGTTCACTAGCAGCAATTGTGTTGATTATATTTGCACTATTTGCTAATGTTTGTACCATTTCAAACTGAACTGTGTTTTAAATAAGAAGTTCCATGTATAAGTTTCGGTGTCATATTTGCATTGCAGGACTCACAGATGAATGGGATGTTAATTAAAGTATGTTAAATTGCAGATGTGTCCATCATTTTAAGGTCAGCTATGATCTTTGTGCAATGTGATAGACATTTGCTTTTCATTTCTGTCATGTTTGTGATTCATCTTGACAAAGCACAGGACCCATGGATGATAACTGATCAGATGCAGACGACGAGCACATGTCAGACTACTGCTTGGGTCCTCATATTATGATGATGATAATGATGAAGAAGCTGGACCCGCACCTAGCCAAACCATCATGCCTGCTGTACTCCAAAGCAGTTAACACCAGGACCAGAACAGAGGTGATTATCAGGAGGAGATCTGGGAGGTTGTGACCAATGTGTTTTGAACACAGATAAGGGACATGATGAGAAATTTCTCCCAGAATATGGTATGGCCTATACATGGTGTATTCATAGAAATAGTCTAGGAGATCATTTGTGAGGCTCACCCCATCAGCCTGGGCCCTCAGATCCATATGTATTGTCTGTGTCTCCCAGTTGTGTTATATTGCCAATATGCTGATTGCCATATAATTGATTGGACTGTATATGCACTCTTGTGCATGCATACAATGTAGTTGCCATGCTTATGTGTTACATGTGCAAACATACCATGCAGTTATCATCATGTGACATTTAATTATGTTTCAGTGTGCACATTGTGTCAATTAACCTGCAGCTAGTGCTGCAACAATTAGCCAGTGTTTTACTGAGGGAAACTGACAGACAACAGATGTTGTCCATAGTCCAGCAATGTGGTATAGTTTGGATTTGTGTATTACCATATTATGTACATGCAAAAGAAGGACATTTCATTTCCCATGTGTTTTGGATGACAGTTGTCATGCTGTCCCACTGACATGCTGTGTTGTTGTGTGCCATGTTTTGGCAAAGCTGATGCCATGTGGGGTCATATACAGGTATGTTATATATATGCTGATGAATACATCAGCGAATAAGCATATGAGATTTGGGAGGCATAATCTGAAAGGTGAATATATAATCCACCATGCAGTTACTGAAATTGTAGATTTATTTAAGGACCTTGGTATATGAGTAGATCCAGTTCTGAGTTTTTCTAATCATATCCACCAATTGATTATGATAGTTATAGAACTATAGGTTATATTAGAAGATTTATAAAGGTACAGAAAATAGAAATGATGAAATCATTGTTAATTACATTAGATCCAAACTTGTGTATGGAATAACAATGCAGAAACCTTATAAGAAAACAAGCATGAGCAAACTGGAAACCTAACAGTGGAAATATACCAAGCATGGATGTGAAAATGTAACTTATTATGAAAGACTAAAATATCTGAACTTGTACATTGTTTCTTCTAGGTATTTAAGAGGACATCTTATTCAGGTATATAGTGCATTTAGAGACAACTTCTTGTGGGAATGTTCGAGGTGAGGTTATCGAAAACTAGAAGAGAATCATTAGACAACCTATGTAGAACATTCTACAAAAATAAGAAATGTACTGATTGGTGTGCTGAGAGACCAGCTGATGCATGGAACAGACTGCCAAATTACATTAAAGCAAGCACTAGTTTAGATATTTTTAAGTACAGCCGGGACACTTATTATGGGAACTACTGTTTTGGTATATTACTCAACAAACACCAACAAGAAAAAAACAAATACATCCAAAAAGCTATCCGATAAAAGCAGGACCACCAAACATATTAAAAGTCAGAAGAACACTTTAATCCCCAATATAAATAAGCACTTTCATCTCTGTTAAATCAGAAACTTCATCAGATAAAAAGATACATGCAACTCACTTCTATTTAAGCCAAAAATTGAGGCAAAACATAATCACAACTGATTAGACACCCACCCAACTTAACCAATCAAAACTATTGAAACCTTTCCCATTCATAAAATTGTTAGACAATAAAAGTGCACACATATTCTTAAAAATAATAATTTAATGAATTAAATAAATAGAAAATTTATAGAAAAATTCTCTCTAAGCATACAACAGATGGAAACCTGTTCATTTAAACCAGACCAGTGGGTTGTGTTCAAAAGCAGTGACACAGCAACTCACGTCTTTCAAGCATTAAAGTCCATGCCCCATCCATTTCATCCATTACTAAATTCTCCAATACAATACATTTAAAACTATAACCATTTTTTTTCTATCCAATGTTTAGCAAGTGCATCTGTGACTTTTTTAAGTTTTATATCCTGCTATATATTCTATATAGAATATATAGCTCATATAGTCTGTTCTTTAGTTTTCTTTTGGTCTTGTGGGTATAAAAATAAGAACAACTCAAAAATAGGGCACAATAAACAACTCTCTCTCTCTCAGAATTACATGAAAATGTCCTTTGTAGTTTAACATTCAAACCCATTATAGCAGCTTCTCTAACCTCCAAAATATAGGAGCAGTATGAACAGGAACCACATTTTTCCATAAACCCAACTACTTGTGACCTAATACATGACTCAAATATATATATCTCAAAAAACATCAATTTCCTTCTTTGGACCATTCCATAAAATAAAAATATTGCCCAACAAATGAGTGTACAGATGACAAACAGCAAAATAAGGTTAACTAAACAAATACCTCTTTTCCTACTGTAACATAATAATGTTTGCATAAAGACCCCCATAACCACTCCCTCTGACTATAAGAAACAAATCTTTCCCAAAAAGGACACATTAATTTCTCAACATCATTTCAAAAACTTGTTCAAACTTATTAATATGGTTCTGAGAAATCCCTTTATCATAAAGGAATTCACAAAACTAGTGCACACCAAGTGTATGGGGAATAACTGTGTATACATCCTTGATGTCAGTCATAAAAAATATACATGATCAGTGGCAGCTGGTGACTTCAAATTAAAGGGGGGCTGCCGGAGACAGCTGAATAGGTGAGGCCAATGGGAAGGGGTGTGACCAACTAGAAAGGGGTGGAACTATGCTCAAAACCACAACAACTGGAACTTTAATTAAATACGCTGCCCTGGGTGCCAAACCATCATTACAAGAATCCAGTCAAGACAAAATGAAGTGTAGAAGAAAAAATATTTCGATGCATTGGCTACATGACAACTTACTTAACATCTAGATGGAAACACAAAGGTTGTGAGGCATGAAAAAATAAATTGCTTTTTAAATGCATTACTGGAATGCCAGTCAAAATCAAGTATAAAATAAAACAAGCAGCACTCAGCTCAAACCACTTCTTGCACTGCAGTTCTAATTATAATTTATATTCAGCTTTATAAAATTGCCAAGTAACATGCTGAAAGTAGCAATCTCTGTGATACCCCCACTTGTAAAAATGTTTCTTATCCAAAAAAGACCTGCTGCCTGACAACAACTCATGGGGAACACGTGATCAAAGTAAAAAATGAACAGCATACAAGAAACAAGCTCAAGATAAATTGCTTAAAAGATTACTGCACAAGTTATGGACCACACATAATAGATTGGCATTATGTTTAGTTTACGGGTAAAGCCTGCAAAGATAACTGCAAGTCTCCAGCAAATGTAATGCATTTCTGAAAATACTGTAATCCTGTCCTTTATTTCAAATACTGTCACATGCATTTCAATATTTAAGGCTTATACGTTATCTAGTTATGTAAATATTCTCTGCATGGCAACAATGAAAAGGCTTTCAATGTTAGTAATTCTTTAACAGTATGCTTATTAAAGCTTACTTGCATTATACAATCTCCGACAAGCTTACCTGATGGTCAATAAAGCATTTCTACTTTAATACAGAGTAACAGGGCACTGCAACAGTATGCATTTTCTGAATAATAAGAAGCATAAATCAACAGTATAAAAATATGACAGAAAACCAGAACATTCTGCAAAATCAAGGACAGATGAAAAGCCACGGTCGTACTTGTGGTCTACCTTGGATGGGGGAATACTCTGCACACTTACACTGCATAACTGCTCTTGCCATGCTTGGACACATCCAGACCCACTACAATGGGGAGTGGGGTGCAACAAGTAGGTCACAGTTTGAAATGTCTCTGGCTGACAGTGATGGCTCTGACATTCATACCTCTCAACCTCAGAGCAAGAAATCTGGACAAAGCCATACATAGAAGTGGGACACAGGCCCAAAAATAAAGACAATTTTTAAATATTGCTCTTATAAACTTAGAAAGATAATAGAATAGTAGTAGGTCTTGCATTAGTATGAATTGTTGAAGGTATGAGATCTAAAACTCAAATGTCTGCCATTATTTTCTAACGTCAGTCTTTAATGATTTGCTACTATTTTGCCAGATAACCACAATTTTATGAAAAAAACTGACCAAAAATATAAGGCCAAAATCTGGACATTCTGAGAAAATCTGTAAAGTTGACAGGTATGGCTGATGACATCACTGTCACACAAGTGGGATAAACTGATTGTGCTACCAAGCACAAGCACATACAGACAGGAATACAAACGTTAAAAACTAACCATTTACAAATTCATATGTACAGAGAGTAATTCAATAAATGAGTGAGAATTGCACAATCTCAAAAGCAGTAAGCATCATTCAGGAAAAAGTCAATGGCTGTCAGGGTATGGAACCAAGCAGGTGAATAGGTTCAGCAAGTTTAAAAGCAAAGCATAGTTACAGCCATAGCTTACATCAGAAGACAATGAATGTATATAAGCAAGGAAAATCCTTTTTAAGAAAGTTAATTTATCATGCCATGAAATCACCCATTAACAAAAAAGCAGCCATTTTTGTTGGTCTGCAGCTGAATAAGTAAAACCACAGCTGCAGAAGAGAAAACAGTTTGGTTTACTCAAAGAATTGTCAGATTGGACTGTGCAGCAGTTACATTACAAGAGCTGTGTACTGAACGTTTCATACCTCACTAAGAAGTGAAACAACAAATGTGCATGTGGTAAGTTAGCATAAGCAGTGTGGCAAATGCAACTAGGGCAGCAGATGAAACACCAAACTGTTCACGGTTATAACAAGTGTTACAAATAATCTACATCAGCTGAATTTAGTGTTGTAATATACTGCAATTCAATGAACAAAAATAAAAAGTTAAACAAAAACTAACACATGAAGGAACAAAGCAAGATGTTGGCTTGACAGGTAATTGCAGTTATCTTTATAGCCACTGAGACTGAAACAATAATTACAGTTCTGATGGCAATACAATGGATATCCAGGCATAATCTAAACGCAAATCAGAGCATAACATAATATAGCATAAAAAATAACATACATGTAAATAAGCCAGTGGTGGGAAACTATGAGTCATGACAAATCAGCTGAAGTACTACATATCGCTTAAGGCAGTTGCCTGTCCTTCTTCCATTCTGAACAGGACACTTGTGCACCTTTAAAGGATTCAGCTGCTGTGCTGTGTATCACCAACCTGGAAAATACTTCTGCCCATTCATTACACTCTGTGTGAACATGTATTTTCTCCTACCTAACTTAACCCCTGTTTGTTTGATCTCCAGCTCATTGCCCTCCATCCAGGCCTTTATCACTACAGATATTTTCAGCATTGTAAGTGATATAGCAGTTAATAAGTTTATAAACACACACACACACACACACACACACACACACACACACACACACACACAGACACACCCCTTTGTCCAGCGGTATAATTCCTGTTGCAAAGCCTTCACTTACCTGCTGTAAATAAATGTCCTACCCGTTGAACGAATAGCCAGCGACCAAACACCTACCCGTTTCAAGAACGAAGTAAGCCCACAATCCACCCAGTGACCAAAACACCTACCTGAAGCAGTAATCCATGAATGCAGCCAAGCCCGCACAATGTAAGTCCTGCGAGAGCAGCTCACCCCTCAGTCCTCATTGGTTCTGCCTGCAGCCGCAGCAGTCCGGACCTCCTCTTCTGTGCGGTCGTCACCGCAGAGATTCCTGGGTGCATTGCAGCAATGATTGTTGGGTACCTTTTTGTTAATATCCGGACTGCTGATAAAGGCAGTCTGAGGTCTTCTAATGTGTCTGTGCATGCGCAGGGGAGTGGGGACTCGTGTTTTTTTTTTTTTTTTTTTTTTTTTTCTGTTTTTGTTTTCTAGTTTTAACGATTTTTCTTTTGTTGTTTCTAGGTGGGAGGGCTGCAGTCTGGCAGTCTGATAGCACGAGTCTCCCCTATACATGATTCATTTTAGACTGTAGAATTAAACCTTTTGAGAAAATCCCATGAATCTTTACTGATACAGGGTTCATTCATTACCAGATCCAATAACAAGTTCCATGTACTCCATGCCATGTTTGTCAAATAACTATAACAAATCCTTATGAAAAGTAGAATCAACCAACCTGGTAGGAAAAGCCACATGCTCAAACCTTTGGGCACAATATTTGACAATGTATTCATTAAAATATACATTATCTAACTTAATTTTTAAAAGACGATGGTCAAATTCTGAGTCTGTCAGTAAAGCAAGTGGCATCTGCTCTCAGTTCACAGTTCAAGCTAGTGAATGAGGGTAACTAGTCATTCAGTACAGGTGGACCATTATCATTACAATAAGACCGAAACTGAACAACAATATGGTAAATGGTTCCATCACAGCTGTTCTCCCATTAAACCTCCCGCTTCCGTACAAGATCAGAGCGCCTGTGCGCTCAACAAGCAGAGGGAGGGGAAAGAGAAAGTTTTCGGGCAAAACGCCAGAGGCACGGCGAAAAACAAGGAACTGAATACTTTATTTTTTAACCTTTCTTCTTTGGAATTTACAGCAGATGAAGAATCCCTACTTAATAAAGGATTATCCTTTATTCCCTCTAGTGGAAGTGAGCTTTCGGAAACGCCGATAGCGCTTTGCCTTTTTGCTAGAAAGCTTTCACTCAAGGTACTTTTTTCTGACTCTACAAATAATGACTTAACGTATGAATCTCAAGTATGTAAAAGAAAAAGTTTATTCATGCCACCTATGCATAATATAGTTGAGTGCTTTTTGCGCTCATGTGAACATGATTTTTATGCATACTATAAAGAGAAGAAGCATAAGGGTATATATGTTAATTTAAGTATGACTCAAAGATGTTGTCTAGATAATTTTCGTAATAATGATGATATTACATTTAAGCCCACTGACAAAGGAGGGGGGTGGTTGCCGTGGACACCGCTTTCTATGTGGAGTTGATGTCTGATATGCTAAATAATGATTCAGCTTATAAAATAATAGACAAATCAAAGGTAGATTGTCTAGTGAGGGAAGTGCATGATACGATTTATGATTTATTAATGAGTAGATGCATAGATAAATGCCTGTATGATTTTTTGTTGATAGACTCTCCTTTGATACCAATAATTAAAGGTCTCCCAAAAATGCATAAAGGGATACATCCACCTCCCTTACGTCCTATAGTTTCAGGCAGACATTGGGTGACGGAAAATGCCTCGATATATATACAAACCAAGTTAGGACCATTGGTTAAGTTGATTCCAACAATTTTAAAGGACTCCTATAGTTTAATACGAGATCTAGAACAGGACTCCTTGTGTAAGAACATGCACAGTAATACCCTAATGGTCACACTAGACATAAAAAATCTTTTTACAAGCATCCCGAATGATTTTGGCCTAGAAGCCATTAGGGAATGCTTACATACATCTGGCACATTGGATAGTAATGACCAAATGTTAGTATGTAATTTATTAGATATGGTGTTAAACAACAATATTTTTCTGTTTCGTGACCAGATCTATGCACAAACATGGGGAGTGGCTATGGGCACTCCCTGTGCAAATGCATATGCAAATTTGGTCATTTACCAATGGGAAAGGAGGTTTATCTTTGATAATGAGAGGTTTAGGAACATAATATTATACAGCCGTTTTGTGGACGACATCCTCTTGTTTTGGAATAATGATGTGGACTCACTACATGAGTTTGTAACGTATATGGAATCCACAACCTCATTTTTGAAGTTTACTATTGAATATTCATTAGAATTTGTAAACTTCTTGGATGTTACTCTTACTAAAAAAGTTGATAATAAAATTACAACAACACTATATAGAAAGCCATGCTGGAGGAATGGAATACTTCATTTTGACAGTATGCACCCCCGCTATATTTTTCGTAATGTAATAAAAGGGCAAATAACAAGAATATCTAGGCTTTGTAGTAAACATGAGGACATGCTTAGATTAGTCGATTATCAAAAAAGTTGCTTCATTGACAGGGGCTATCCCCTGGCCTTAGTGGATGATCTAACTTTAACAGCTTTAGAGACTCCCACATATGTGAAAAAAGGAAGTTTTAGTCAGCATTTTAAGAGGAATAGAATGAAATTACCTGTTAATATTAAATACACAAATGATATAGATCACATTTTGGATATTATACGGAATAATTGGAAGATTTTACTTCTTGATTCGACCTTGTCACAGTTAGTAGGAGAAAGACCAGTTTTTAGGTTTAGTAATAGCTTAAACCTTAAAAGGTTACTCTGTAATGAAAATATGAACATTCAGCAGTTGGATATCAGATCATGGTATAAGAAGGGCACATATCCATGTACCAAATGTAGCATGTGCAAGTATATATCGAGGACTCAAACCTTTGAGGTTCCAGGCATAAATACAATTTTTAAACCTGCATTTTATGCTACATGCAATACAACCAACATCATATATTTAGCCACCTGTGATTCATGTGATGCATATTATCTGGGCATGACCTCAAGGAAGCTTAAAGATCGTATGTATAATCATGTGTATGACATAAGAAAGGGAAACATTACTAATGCGCTGGCCAAGCATTGCCAGCAATTCCCTCAGCATGCCTTTAAATTCAGGGTCATTCAGATTGTACACAAGAACAAAAGAGAGGGGAATATAATGGATACCCTTGAACTTAATGAACTGAGGTGGATACTAAGTTTCAGATCCCATGTGGAACCTGGTCTGAATTCAGCAGTCAGTATTAGACCGGCTCTACTAGGGAATGGATGATTTTCATTTGTTCTATTTATATGCTATACACTGTATAGGCTTATGTTTTAGTTTCGTTTTCCATTTTTATTTTATTTATTTCACAAAATTTATTTCAGATTTATGAATTGATGAAGTTAATAAATATGTAGTATTTTTATATATATTTGATTTTTATATTTGATTTATTATTATTTATATATATATATATATATATATATATATATATATATATATATATATATATATATATATATATATATATATTAGATTTATTTTAGTGCAATGAATTGACTATATACTATACTATTGGTTAAATAACTTGTTATAGTGCATATTTTGCATAGTTTTACATATATTTTGTACATTGCAGGTTAAATCTCGTTATATGGATTCATAATAATGCAAAATAGGTGCAGTTCTCATATCGCTCATAGTTCAAGATGCGATATGGAATTAATATTGATATTGATGCTGAACTAATCCATTTAGGCTTAAATATGAAAATCGCTTATGTATTTGGAAAGATCTATTTCCTCTTTTCAACAGTCTTCATACATACAAACAAAGTTACGAATGTTTTAGTGGCTCCATTCGTTTTAAAAAACTTGCTGCTATATTTTGGTGCTATATCCCTTTTAAAAGTGAATTAATTGATTGGTTTTAATTGATGTGTTGATTAAATAATTGGGAATGTCTTTTGTATTTAAGGACTGAATTTTAATGTACGAGTGAAACCTGATGAAGCGTGCCATGGTGGTGTGTGAAAGCGCTTGTTCTTTGTTAAAATAAATTATTACATTTCCTTCGTGGTGGTTCCTTGCAGTTTTCTAAATATTATGAGAATTCATAGAGTTTGAAATAGTTTCGTTACTGACCTGGCCAACATCAAGTGAAGGAGCACAATTAAGACTTTATTGTAAATCTAATCCAGTTGCAGTCATCCATGTTTGTTCTATAGCACTTCTTGTTCATGTAAAATATCCATGGAACAGTTAAATGCCAGCAACAGTTGGGGTTGTGAAAGGTGCTCAATGCAATCTAAATGCTGATATAGTTGTTTTATTAAAAGGGTCACATCACCCATTGTGCATAATCCTGAGTGAATAAGTTTTGAGAAGGACTCGCTTGAGAACTGGAAGCCATGATAAACAACTTTCTTTTTCCAATTCACACATACTATTAATGATATAGGCATTTCGTATCTGGATGTGTGGTTAACAAAAAATGTTCATAATAAGAGATAAGAGACATGAAATAGCAAAGAATGTGCCATATACTTTGAGTGTGAATGAGTTAACCTTCCTAGTTACTGTTTTCTCATGTCTTACTTTCATTTAAATTTCCTATAACACAATTAATTGATTTATATTAAAAAAAAACACAACATGTGCACATTTTTCACCTCTTGTAAAGCACTAAGATGTGCAAGACTGTCCACACAAATAGTTCTTCAGGAATTAAACAGTAAGCATGGCATTCAACACTGTGAGTGAGAATGAATTAGTCTTCTCGGTTAGTCTTTTTTAACTCTTTCCTATATCTTATTTTTATTTGAATTTCCTATAATACTGCAGATTCCCTTGTGTGCAGACAAAAAAAAAAAAACATAGGTCAGATTCCAAAAGCTAGTTGTGGACAACACAGCATACCAAAGGAAGACTTCAGTGCACCAGATGCAAACATGTTTTCAGAAGACACAGAGCAAGCAGTCACAAAACTTATTAATTCAGTCTAGGATAATTATGCATTCTCTGCATCCCTGTCTGATTCCAAAACATATTGTGTTGCCCAATGCAACTTAAATATGATAAAGTGCAACTCTGACTTTGTTTCCAAAATTCTCATTTAATGCCATACTGTATCGGAATGAAAGGAAGCAATTCACATGGAATCTTACAGAATCTGTAACAATACTGACCAAAAAAAAAAATCTACCTGCAGTGAATGAACTGCAACATGCTACAGTCCTGCAAGCTATGAAGGAGGATATGGCTGTGCATCCTAGAAGAGGACCAGATAGACAGACAGCCAGGCTACAGCTAAGCCAACTCTCAGATCAAGAAATCATTTACAGTACTACTTAGACAGACAACTGGTTCAGGCAGTGTGCAACATGGTTGCCCCACACATGTCTGCATAGATATTGTGAGGCAAATCCATCCTTCTTGAAACAAAAGTTTGTCTGGGCCTAGGTATATTGGCATCCAGGACATTCCAATGGCATATGGATGATACTGTTGGAGCATCACAGTTAGCTGACAGTCATAACTTCATACAATTCCTGACATCAATTGCATCAATGTAAATGAACACATACATCTACACCCATGGATCAGCGAACTGTCATGCACCATTTCTAAAACATCATAAACTTTCCCATGTTCTGGGTGCAACAGACTGCACCCACATCCCTATTAAGAATGCCATGTACCTATAAGAAGAAAGATACATTAACAGAAAGAGGTAGCCATCCCCAAATTGCAGGTGGTATGCACAGCAGATAACAGCATAACAAACATCATGGTGACACACCCCAGAAGTGTCCATAATGTTGCCAGATGCAGGGAAAATGGTCATCAAGGTGAAATACCTGATGAACTACTACTGAGTAAGTACAGGAAGACAGCCAGGATGTCAGCTAAATATATCCCTATAAACATTATTCATGATAACAACATATGTTTTCTCCTCCCCACAACAGGTAACTGTGGTTATCCACTTGAGCTCCGGCTAATAATTCCATACAGAGAACCTTCCAACCCTGCTGAGAAGGCTTACAACAGAGTGCATGCCAAAACATGAAATACCATAGAGCATGTCTTTGGTGTACTGAAAGCCAGGTTCAGATGTCTGGACACATTAATTGGTGCACTGCAATACACACCTAAAGGGGAAGCATAGGTGATTACTGCGTGTGCCATGCTACACAATATGCTAACAACAACACATGGCTGTCTTCTTGCTGCAGGTTGGGTGGACTATGGCAATAACTCCAGATATCTGCAGATGCTATTCTGCAGCTATAAGAAGAGGAGCAGGAGAACACAAAGAGCAAGAGCAACAGGTGTGTGTGATGGGTGATGTAGCCACAAGTTCAGGTCCAGGCAACATGGCAGTGACTGACAACACACATTTGAGTCAAGACAAACCACACATACAGAAGTATACAAATTAAACACTGATGTTCAGGTGTTGCCCCAGCACAGATTGCATCTAATGGAAATTACACAGTAGATGTATACTCTGGGCATTAGCTGTAACAACATAAATCTAACATATAACAGCATGAACATATGCAAATCTACCATGATATGAACCATCAGTTCTGACCACAAGTGACACAGGTATGCATAAGACTCATAGTGGTGTATGTGTGTATGGCAGACAACAAAGGACATACCTCTGTGAAACCCATTCCTATCTCTCCACTATCAAATGATGCAAACAGGAAACCGAGTCAGGAAATACTGTAGAACTGCTGTCAACAGCAACATATATCAATGTAAAATATGGATAAAGTATCATGGACTTCATGGAGTCACTTATGGTTAATATAAAAATGTCAGACTCCAGTGGTATCAGACTTCACAACAACCACAGACAGATGACATTGTAGTGGTCTGCATGGCAATCATAACCATGGGGTAAGACTGACAATACAAGACATAGTGGATCAAATGTCAGTGTTACTCTAATGCAGTCTAGGGCATCCATGTAGATGGCTCACACCACAGTCCTGACTGCCCATACCATGCATGGAAACAACTGAGCCAGGTTGATCCACAGAGGAGATGGTTGGGGTGGTGCCTGCATGTGGGATCATGCTGTGGGAAGGAGCATGGATGTGAGTTGATGGACTGGTTGTGACTGCCAGACCCAGACCAGAATGGCCAGGAGCAGATGTGTGTGCATGCTGCAGCATAGACATCGATGCCTGATGGGCAATGATTGGTCTAATAAGAGAAGGCCTGCATGTCCAATGTGGCACTTGGCTAAGCACAATCAGGGCATGCAGAACCATGCTCATACTACTGCACTGTTGTAGAACAGATGTAACCATAGATTCTATGGAGTGGATAATAGTCTTTCATTCTGTGCAGCTAATGCCACTGTGACCTCACTGTGTGTGTGGTCCTGTATTCAGTGCACACACAGCTTGTGTGCAACATGATCTGTGGCACAAGTAAGCACATGAATTGCAGATCCATGACATTGCTGGAAAAGCTCATTTGCCTGTACTAATAGGCAGACACCCTGTGACATGTGCCCATGCATACAACAACATGCCTACATCTACTGTGCTGGGCAGTATTGCTGTGTTGTGGGGTAATCTCAACATCACCAGCATACTAAACATGAAGCTGGGGTCCACATGCCTTTTTTGTAGACTATATCTTACATGGATGATATCCTTGTCAGGTAAAGAATCTCAATTGCAAGAGTTTGTTGATTTCCTCCAGAGTTTGTCAACCTTTTTGAATTTTACTTATAAATTTAATCATGAGTGGATGGACTATTTGAACCCTCTTATTTAAAGGACTGATGTGGGTTTTGCATCTAATACTTTTAGGAAATCCACATTTAGTAATAGTTATTTACATTTTAAGAGCCATCATCTGTTTTTCCAGAGGAGAGTTTTGATTAAAGGGCAGTTTATCAGATTGACTAGGATGGTGTCCACCTGGGATGTCCTACAGGTTAGAAAGAAGAAATTAGAGCTGATTTTTATTTGCAGAGGCTACCCACTTAAGTTGGTTAATACCATTATTTGTGAAGTGGTCTCTAGTTGGAATCTTAAATACAAACCACTTTTGGGCTTTGATTGTTCAATATTGCTCTGGAGCTAATAAAGTAATGGAAATAGTGAGTAATAATTGGAATATTTTGTAAAACTAATAATGAATTTATGGCATCACTGGTAAGCAAGCATATTTCTGTGACTAAAACTGCTGCCAGTTTAAAAGAGCATTTTGAAATGATTAATTCTTGTTATATCGAAGTCAAGAAGGGGACCAAAAATGTGGGTCTTGCAATCAATGTGTTTACATTTTTGATGACAATGTACTTCTTTTAAGAAATGTTTGTAGAAGTAAAATAGTTTTAAATTCAGGTTCTTGTGAGACCAAAGGAATAATTTATTTAGCTACTTGTTTGGCTTTTTATGTTGGAAAGACTGAGAGAGCTTTTAGAAAATGTATCTATGAACATCGGTATGATATTAGAAAAGGTGACCACAATAATCCTTTGTATAAACATTCCTTGGTCTGCCCACAGTTCAAATGTTTAAATTAGGTATTTTGGAGAAAGTAGCTTTAAGTCCTAGAGGGGGATCCTGGGAGACCTTGCTAGAACATAGAGCATTATTGTGGCAATTTAGATTATAGGCCAAGATACAACCTGGATTAAATGAAACAGTTTCCATAGTCATGTGTTAAAACTTAGGGCAGCTAAATTATGATTTATCCAGTGTATGTATGTATTTTCTTAAGTCTTTTATTATTGTTTTATTCATACCTATATATAGTATTCTGCATGTTTTTTAAAGAAATGTTTTTTCAATTGATTAGTTTTGTTAATTGCATTGGTTTACCATGATGGTATTTAAATGCTACTGTGATGCAACTTCCATGATTCTGATGAAGCTTTGTATGCTACTAGATGAAAGCACTCAATATTTTTATCGGTGGTTCTCAGTTGTGCTTTTGGCAACATGTTACTTATTTGCTGGTTGTTTTTATTGTGTTGCTTTTGCCAATTTATTTTAACTTAGCAGGAGGTCTTGCTCAGGTATAGCCCATGGAATCTGTATAACAGGGAGATGACAGTGATGTGACACATGCAACATACTTGTCATATGTGAAAAACACAAACATAACATATGCCTGATATGTCCTCACAGGAATCTGGTGCTAAAGGCAGGGGCTGAAATGTAATTGTTGTAGGGAAACAAAGACATAAAAATGGCATTATCAATCATATACTTACCAGCATGTACCATTCCAACTAAGGTAAAACAAAGAGTTGGTAATATATACATATACCAGCTGGAAATGGCTGAGAAGCTGATGGTGAGTGTCCTATGAAAGAGTAGAAGGACTCAGTATTAAAGGAAGAGAACAGCAGGAGTAACAGCAATGACATGTATGAAACAGAGGTCATATACATATGAAACACAGGACATATCATACCAGTGATACCCCATGATGTGGTGAGTTTGTCTGTCATGATGTTGGTTGTACATGATTTTGTTGCTTCAATACAAAAATAACAATACATAAATATGCATGCAACAACAATCTGTACTGAGGTACTCTTTATGCAACAATGTTTTGCAAAGTAACACATACATGTGTGGCCTGGACCACATGCTTCTATCTCATCCCCAGGTATGCAGCGATTCCCACTCACTGTATACAGTGATGTGAGAAACTGTGTGATTTCATCTGTGGGTGTCAGTGGTGGGCCACCACTGGTGGCATCCCTCAACTTCTCATACAAGCATAACCTGTTGGCTACATGAAGTATCATGTTAGACCACCATCATCAACAGACCTTCTGGAATCTATTGTGACCTGCCACAACATTAATCAGGTTGTTGAGGTCAGTCCACACTTCATTCTTCCATACTGTATTTCCTGCCTCTCCAAGACGTCTCTGTCCATGTTGGCACAGAGCATCTATTATAATTTAATTTTCCCATGGTGAAAAATTGTCACCCCCTTGATCTGTTTGCCATCTGGAAGTCAGTTATATGCACATGGATAGATGAATGTAAGGGTCCATATATGGAGATAACTATGTTGACAGCTTATGAAGACTTAACCTCTCTGCATTCCTGTGGACTGCCAAATTCAAGGAAATAGTCCCTGTTCCATACAGTACTGTGACACATAAAACAACATATCCTAGGGAAGTCTACTTCCAGGAAGCTTTAACATTTCTGAACACCGAATTGAACTGAGGAGGAGACCACCTAAATGCTAACTGTCTATGCTGTTGTGGAGAATCGCATGAGAGCCAGACATTGGTACTTCCGGACGGTCGATAACTGGAACCAGAATTTGTGGAAACATAGATATCATATGGGAATCTACAGGACTGTAGTACAAGTTCACCACCACTATGATGACCTGCATCTGAAGGACATTGAGGATCTTCATCGATGGGTTGTTGAGGTGCAGAGACAGCCAGTGGATGCCTACAGTAAATGTCACAATCCCAAGTATACCTGTCCATTCCTAAGGAAATCAGAGATATAGTTGTGTCTTATATGTCAGATATATACCTTTTATACCAGTTAGCTTGCTGTTCTGACAGCTCATCTGGATAATCAAGAAGGTAAGGTAACTGTTCTCCCTGTAATTATTAGTTAAATTCCCACGGGGTTTATTTAATATAATCATGTGCATATGATTAAGCATTATAGATGTTTCTGATTTAAAACATATAAGTACATCATTTCACACATCCAGTATGGGTGCATATCACTGGCACCTATAGCCTCTAGTTCACTGATGACTATGTAATTCTCTGTTATCTATAATACTTCCTGACTATTGCACAGTCTACTTGTGTATGTGTGAATAGTACCTGATACAGACATCCCTTAGTCTATTCTGCTTTACAAAATGCACAATATTATTAAAATTGTGTTTGTTTAACACAAGACCAATGCAAGCCTGTGTGCCTGCCTTTATGTTTCATGTTATAAAACATGATGCCATCTGGCAGTTGTGTGGCACATGATAGCCTATAGTGTTTGGGTGTCAGATGTTTGCATATTTCTCCATTATCTGGAGGAATACTGATACGTATACACAATAGTAGCTCGTTAAGCAGAAAATTATTGTGCCTTATGTTAGCTCAACCTATAAAGCAAGAGGCCAACATCCCTTGTGGCCAGCTGTAGGTTCAAGCCCATGTAAGGGATAGCTCTCATTAAATTTTGATCGATTTGTCTGTAAACTTATTGGAAATGCTTGTACAGACACTCACTTATTGATATTTACAGGTATTTTGCACATGCTTTTGACACTAGCATTTATTGGTAATATTTCGATGAATATCTCCATTATCTTTAATGTTTTGTCAACATCAGCTCTTTTACTACAGCTTTATGTGTAAAGCCTTGAACATGTGGGATAGTTCTTCAAAATGAATGTGGAATACTATAGCACTAGCAAATTGAATTTAAGGTATAAGTCTGTAGTTGTGTTTTAACTGCAATTCACCACCCTTCTCATAATTATATTTAAAGGAATTGAGATGGTCAGATATACATTTTGACTGTACAACAGGGAGATCTCCTGAAATCGTAGATAATTTTGATATATACGTTCTACTTTGACAGTATATATATATATATATATATATATATATATATATATACACACATATATATATATATATATATATATATATATATATATATATATATATATATATAGTTGCCATCCCATCTAAACTGCAATATGCGTATGTAATAAAGAGGAATGCATAGATGTCTGTTAAAGCAGCTATGTGTTACATGGCAGTGTTCCACTGTCTGAGTTAGTTGCAACCATGTACAAAATATAGGATAATATCAATAAGTTGAATATGCTTCTCCAAAGAAATGCTATGGGTGAATTAAACCAAGATAACAATTTCTAAAATGTTTCCCCTGCATGGATTGGAACCTACAGCATGCTGGCTGGTTTCCCTACAGGCCGAGCTAACAGCCAGCACACATTCTTATTAAACAAACAGGCCCCAGGATTCATTAAATTCAATGGAGGCTTTGTGCAGAGACTACTTGAAGTATATCTGCCACTGTGACAGTGGACAGCTCGCAGCAGCTCGTAATGCATATTAATGAGGTACGGCAGACCTAAGTTAGGTTTTGCATCTTGAAACAGTATTGCTGGCTATGAAACCTTGTAAACAAACATGGATATTGAGCCTCTGTGAAGTAGAGTACATACAGTCCACGGATTTGTGCAGAATACCACAATGATCACCAGGGCTGTACACATCACAGCACTCGCCCTCTTAGTATAAGAAATCTGGACAACTCCTGACATAATGGGGGGACAATGGCACAAAAACAGGGACAACTTTTAAATACTACTATCTTAAATTTAGAAATGTAGCGCATAATAACAGGGTTTGTGCTAGATGCATTTTCCAAAGGATTTGAACCGTGAAACACAAATGCATGTAATTATTTAGTGGGTTCAATCCTGAGATAATTCCAGTAACATGGGGAAAAAACACAAATATTATGAGGAACAGGCCAAAACTTTGAGGGAAAAAGCTGAATATTCTGTACAAATCTGGACAGTTGAGAGGAAACCCTTACTTCAAGAAATATGGACAAAAGCCATAATATGGGGACAAAGGATGACATCTAGGAACCATACCTCTCAACCTCGTGACAAAAGAAATCTGGACAAAGCAAGACAATGTAGGGACAGAGGTCCAATATAGCAACACATTTTAAATATTGCTCTTATAAACTTAGAAAGTTGCTAGAATAACAGAATTTGTGTTAGCATACATTGTCTGTAGAACGTGAAGCCTGCAGCTCAAAGGCATGTCATTATTTAGTGACTTTAATCCTCAGATCATAGTAGTGTTTTGTCTAAAAAACAGGAAGTGTATGAGGATCAGGCCAAAAATAAGAGGCAAAAAGATGGACATTCTATAAAAATCTGGATAGCTGGGAGGTGTGCTAGGGACACATTTATTAAATATTGCTCTTACAAACTTAGAAAGCTGATGACAGGTTTTGTGCTCCCATGAATTGTTAGAAGGGTATGAAGTCTGAAACTCAAATGTCTGTCATTATTTGACTTTAGTCCTCAATACTTTTACACTGATTTGCCAGAAAACCACAATTGGATGAGAAATGGAAAAAACTATGAGGCAAAATCTGGATATTCTGAAAGAATCTGTACACTTGAGAGGTATGGCTGTCATTCTATTAGTATGACACATCTGCATAGAGGCCAACTTAATGAGAGGAGAAATAACCAGTAATAGGTAAATATGTGAAAATAGATGTCACATGGGAATGCGTTTGAATATAACACTCTCAAGATCTTAGAACAAAAATTTGGACAAATCCATGAAAATGGGGGGACAAAGGGCCAGAAATAAGGACATATTGTTAATATTCCACATCAAAACTTATGAAATTGATAGTATATATAGGTTGTACATTAGCATGATGTTTGAAACCTCAAATGTCAGTCATCAGTTACTGACTGCACTCTGCAATGATATGCCAATGATTTGTCAGGAAACATGTTATGATGAAAAGATCACAAATATGAGACAAAAACTGGACATTCTGCACAGATCAGAACAGTTGAGAGGAATGCATCCAAATGTCTGTAATATTGAGTCACAGCGGTCCAGAGATCATCCCAGTGATATCGCAGAAAGCCACAAGTTTGATAAGGAAAACATTATGACATCTTGGGAATATCTGGACATTTGAGAGGTATAAATGTGAAGTATATGGTCCAGACACAGTGTAGGACAGAGTACCTACAGTGCAGAGTACTAGGATATCCCATTCCTGCCATTCCGTACTGAAGCTGTGTTAATGATATGTAACAGGACACAGGACTGCCAAATAAAATGATCACTCAAGGGAAGTGTGTGTATTAAACAGGGACACACAAATGAACTGAAGGGTGAACTCAAGCAGAGTACCTCTCTAGCATTCTTTAAGAGGAACCTGGATGACTGGATGGGAAACAGAAAATGCACCCTTGGGATCCTACCTGTGTCCCTGCTGGACAGGGGAAACAGGTGCTGACTTTAGGGGAACATGGGCAAAATTCTTGGCTAGGCTTATAAGGGCTTCCGGGTCAATAGCCTAGTATCATCCTATGATCCTATGAACTCAAGTGAAGAGTGCAGATGAAACTCCCACATGCACAGCAGAGGAGGACATGTCAAAGGAAGATTGCTGTAGCAGCAATACCAAGCACATATCCATATGGTACAGTAAGGACTGCACAGTGAAAATATGTTGTCTGTAACTGACACACAAGATCAATGGGGAGGATGTGTGTGTGAGATAAGCATTCATACAGGAATAATGCAGAGGACATATATCAACAATCTAACATACAAGTGGGGTATGGTGCATAGTGGGAAGCTGTGCAAACTAACATACCTGAATATGAGTGTTCTCTCAGCAGAGGTCTGCAGCAGGGTGGCCACAGGTAAAGGATCATGGCAAGCATTACAAGAACCAACCACAATCATGGACAATATCTGAATAATACCACTATTAATCCCATGCCTCTGACATAACATATGTGCTGTGGAGTGATAGCAGATGAGCCTGCACACACACTGGCCAACTAGTATGATACATCCACATTGTATGACGGTAACCACACACACACTGTCCTATACCTGCAGGAGTTGTTAGGAGGGACACTGTTATACCTGTATGTGACAGTATGGGCACTACAGTCTAGTTGCCTTGTGTGCATGGCATATATCAATAGCACAATTCATACTGTCACAAATAATATACATGCCATTAATGTTGACAAACACCTATGTATGCAGTCTGTGCATAAAGTGAACAGGTAGCACACATGCATCTGGTGTAACAATGTTGTTGTTCCACATCATCAGACAATCATATATATTCCACAGAAAGAATAACTAGGTATAGACAATAAGTTGTGTGACAGTGCACTGTGATGAAGATGGTACACTTCAGTTATACATCACTGAAACATGTGTAGAGATGTGCATGGAGAAGGGTGCATTGTACACAGTTATTGGTGTGATGAAGGCTGGGAACCATGACGTTAGTATTCCTTCTGATGTGATTGTCCTTAAAATACCCAGTACTGGTGCTGCAGTCAAGGGAATAGACATCACTGTGACCACATGCCAGTAGGTGTACCACTTACCCACTACCCCAGGACACAGGTCACATACCTACTGGTCTGATTATAGCATGTGATGTCCACATTATTCTTAGGTGGTGTGCCTGTTTCCTGGTGCAAGACATCACTCCATGTGTCTTGTCAATGCAGGTGTGCATACTGCTATGTGTGCATACTGTGTGTATTATACTAATATCAAAGTTGGAGTCAATGATTGACCACAAACTCTAGTCCTTCAGGCAGCTGTTTTAATACAGCATGTATATGTCATCTGTGATGTCCATCACTTAACCAAGGGGCAGGCAAGGGCCTAACAGACACCCCTGATATACTGCTCTGATCACTGGACCTAATATACATGCCATGTCACATATTCTAACATAGTGAGATGCCATGTATGTAATACACTGGTCTAACCATTTAGTGATATAGCTATTTATGGTCACATGTGACAGTGTAGATTGAATACTGCAGTGTGGCCTTTTGTCAAATGCCTTTACCTCAAGTTAAGTAGGTTGATACTGTTGTCATCATGCATACCCTTGTTGACCTCTTTGATGACACCCATCAGGTCTAACAGACCTGATGTAGCAGTAACAACTGACACAGGTCTGTTGCATATACCTGGAGTATTATTAATGTACATGTAGAAGAGGTCCATGATGACATGTTGGTGTACTTCACAGTCAAGGAGAGTCAGGATGTCTCTATACATGCATGCATCAGGTGCTATCCCATCAACACAGGTGGGTTCATGTTGATGCACATCCTTATATGGGAACATAGACAGTTTGGAGAGTGTGTTGAACTGTGTAATCCACCATATCAGAAAGGTGTATGTGCTGGGTCACAACATAGGTGATCTGTGATGTTGTCATAAAACATTGATTCCATGTGATGGGCATGGAGGAAGGTAACAAAGTGCATCCTGCCTATTCTGATCTGGCCTAGGGTTTTGACACAATCATACATGTAGGTATCATTGAGAAAACCCCAAAAGCTGGAGATCAAACCTTATATCAGGTGATGGGTAAACAACTGGCTCACTGAACACATCATGTGACAGCTGGTATATCAACCTGTACCAGTAGAGCTGTCACCATTGGCGAACCCCAGGGATTTGTGCTTGGCTCTTCTCTGTTTGATCTGTATTTCCTGACAGTTCAGGCAAAAGCATATGGCCTTTAGCTTACCAAGTGTGCTGATTCTTGCATATTGAGTGCAATCATTGAGTCCACCAATGGTGATAAGATAGTACAGTAGGAGCTAACACACACTACTGAATAGTGACAAAGGCACACAATCTACAAGCAAATGCAGAAATCTGTATTTGTAATGTGGCCCATCTGAAAAGTGTTAATCACAGCATTGACAACAGTCCTGCTATGCAGAAAGCAGTGAGGGAAGCACTGGAAACACATTTAGATAGCAATCTGAACTTTGGCCATGAAGTGTCTACACTGCTATCTAATGCCTATGTTGTGCACATCATAAGTCATGCCATCATACTGACATCTTAAGATTGTATGACAGCACTGTAGTCAAACATAATTACAGCACTAATAGAGTATAATGACCTTTTTTACATGTACCTCACCAGACACATGTAGCGGCTGGGGAGATCACAGGGCTGTCTCACCAAGGTAACACAGGGCTTACACAACATGCCATGATGTCTGTTGATAGATTAAAAGCCATTACACTGTAAACTTTATTCTATAGGATGACATGACTTCTGCCGGGCCCCCACACCAGTCTCAGACCCTGCCTTGGTAGGAGTACTGCATATCCAAAAATCTAATATAGCTGAAAACATCAGCAGTGTCTGTTGGGACAAGATGACAGTGTCCCACATGTTTGTGTAAAAGGTGCTCTCTAATGTCAAGCAACATCTCACACTCATACACAAACACACAGTTTACTACAGTGAGAATAGAACCCCTAACTATCTAAGTACACAGACTACACAATGAGTGTTTCAGACAACACTTTACAGCTGATGACATCAGCAGTGTCTGGTGAGGAGAATATGGTAATAACATTCCTCCACATGCTGGTGTAAAACACTCCTTGTGATGTCAAGCAAGCTCACAAACACACACACACAGTTGACTACAGTGAGAATAGCACCTCTACCTACCTAACTACACAGATTACAGAACTCTGTATTTAAGGAAACAATCACAGCTCAAATCTAACTTGGAGTGTGTCAGACAACACTTTATAGCTGATGACATCAGCAGTGTCTGGTGAAGACAAGATAACATTGTCCCAGATGCTGGTGTAAAATACTCTTGGAAATGTCAAGCAACAGGTTACAGACACACACATACACACACACACACACACACACACACACACACACACACACACACACACACACACACACACACACACACACACGCACTTACTTGACAGCAATGAGAATAGAAACCCTACCTATCTAAATACACAGCCTACAACACAATACTGTAGTAAACACATACAAATACACAGTTTACTACAGTGAGAATAGAACCCCTAACTATCTAAGTACACAGACTACACAATGAGTGTTTCAGACAACACTTTACAGCTGATGACATCAGCAGTGTCTGGTGAGGAGAATATGGTAATAACATTCCTCCACATGCTGGTGTAAAACACTCCTTGTGATGTCAAGCAAGCTCACAAACACACACACACAGTTGAAACCACCAAATATTTGTGGCTTCTTCAGAGAGAAAGTTTTTAAAACAAACATCCATTTTAAAACCCGCACTATATAAATAACTAACATTCAACTAACATTCGTGGGGGTCCCATTCCACTACTTTTAGAAACCCGCGAGTTAGAGTGGCAGTTAAGAACTAATGCCTTTTGCCATCCAGGGCTTAATGAAAACTGTAACATCTCTGCAGTATTGAAACTAAGAAGTTATTTAAGGTAGTGTCACTAATAGGCTGTACATCGTTTTGCTCTGCCCTTGGTTTCTGGCTGTTTATAATTCATCTCCTGTAAGTGTTTGTTCATCATTGTCTAAAGTATAATGACATTAATTAATTAAGACTTTTTCAGTTTCAATAGTTACTGTCTACTGTGTTCATGGTAAAGCCTTGCCCTGTCCCATAGAATGCTTTTAAAGAACTGAGTGTTTTTACACTGAGCATTTTAATATAAAATATTGTAATATCATTACATTTTTATATAATTGTTGGGTATTATAACCAAATAGTGGTATAATTAACCTTTAATTTGATGAGGTTAATTTTTAAGTATGTAGGAATATGTGACAATGTTTGTCCTTGTGATGTCATTTCCTTTGTGGTGGTTATTTATATAGTGCGCGTTTTAAAATGGATGTTTGTTTTAAAAACTTTCTCTCTGAAGAAGCCACAAATTTTTGGTGGCGAAAACGCTTGATAAAATAATAAAATTGCGTTTTTATCATTTTTGTCTGCTGGTGCAAGGAGTCCGTTTCCTGTTTTCTACTTGTACAGTGGTTTGTTTTTTTCGTTGGTTTCATCTAGTTTGTACTGATGGCAACGGACAGTCCTGTCAGCCCCAGCACTCCACATCTCTTTACTGACTCAGGAGAACGTGACGCTCCTGGTAATGATGCCTTGGACATTCCTGCTTTACTAGTCTCACTTTCGCAGAGACTTGATTGTTTGAACGCACGTTTCGACCACCTTGAGGGGATTGGCGTCAATAAGAGCCGAGGTGCGGCTCTTACTACAGGGTCTTCTTCCACCGGACTCGAGAGGAACGGTCTTACTGGGAGCTCTGGACTTTCCATACCTGCTGGTCAACCCTTGGGTGTTACAAACAGCCATGGCTCGTTGGTGCAAGCGATTCAACTTCCTGGCTTTTCCAACACAGGAAATCCCCGTCTGGGCAACACACAAGGTACTTTCACTCTTTCTGGTCATGTTGCGGCCCCCCCAGTTAGTGCGGGCATATCTTACTGTGATGGGCGATTATTTAATGATGTCGCTGCTCAGCCTGGCTTGCATGTCTTAGATTCTTATTCTAACCAACGGACAGATACTGTTGATACTAGTAGACCTGACAGAGTGCAAGACTTTAATGGTGGCCGTCCATTCATTTTATCGGAATGGATGACCAACACTGAGAAGTTTCAATTCTCACAGTCAAACACTGTCATGGACGGACTTCAAAGACAAGATATGACTGACGAACTCTTAGCGGACAAGTTAAAGATTTTTGATAACAAAATTCTCAGGCTGAAAAAGCTTCAACTTGAGATTGGTTATTTTAAGCAATGTATACAAGAAAAGCTTGTCCCGAAAGGGTTACGTAGTAATTTTTCACCATCAGGGTTACTTATTGATGCTTGTTTCTATAGTGAACTACAAGAGTTATTCCAACAGCAAGGTGTCTTGCTAATGGAATTAATTGTGAAACATTACAGTCAATATGTGAATTTGTTATTAAATGAAATTGATGTCCTAGATAAAGAAATGAGGGCGGACTTGAATTTCTCAAGGTATAAATTTGACTATGATCGTACTTTAACAAGTATTGATTCCTTGTTAGTTAAGTTAAAATTAAACAAGGGCAAGAAACTTGTGAGGGACAGGAAGGCCTACCATGACAATACTGCATACCCCAAACTCCATTATTCTGAAATTATGAAATCTAATTTTACTCAGGTTCAAACAGATTCAGTGGTTAATACTGAACCTGATGGCGCTTTCATTGATGAAAGTAACTTGTTGGATGAGGAAGGGGGACCTAGGCGCAGTGAAAGAATTAAAGGGTTTAAGAAGAATAACCCAGGTAACAATAATAATAATAAAAATAATTCAGGTAACCAAAACAATTCAGGTAATAGGAACAATTCATCTAATAATAGAAACGGTTATAACAATAATTTTTTAGGCAAACAGAAGTCTCGTCACCAATCGAACAGGAGGGTGAATTAGAACTGTTGACTTCCAGCTCTATTCATGGTAGGGATGTTTCCTTTGGTAGTGATGCTCCTGATGTATCTAATGACCTCGGGAACATCAGCGTTGCTATTCTGGGAACTATAATTAGTTCCGAACAAGAACAACGCGGACCTAGAATCATCTTCAATCACAAACATGATTTTAAAATTTACAACTTTACAGAGTTAGAACTGCGGGAAGAATTAGTGGAACTATTAGCACTCGGTTACACTTTTGTTCCGAGTAGAAATGGTAACATTTCAAAAGAGATCCTTGAATTAAAGTGTTTTGTCCACAAGCTTAATTTGAAGTTACTTTTCAACAATAGCCCAGACATTACCCATAATTCATTGAAGTTACCTAGTGTTTTCAACCCGCCCCTTCACCCGTCCCTTCAGTTATTTGAGAGAGTATGTGAAGTTGACTTTAGACATGGGTCAGAGGAGCACCAGTTTAAGTCTGGAACTCTTAAATATAATATCACAAAAGAACAGGCATTTCTTCTTGATGACCTCTGCCGCCATCCTGTCAGGTTAATTAAACCAGATAAGGGAGGTGGATTGGTCATCTTTGATAACTCTATGTATATAGAGAAAATGCTTTTAGTTCTGGACACACCAGCCTATTCCGAAGCTTCCATCAACGAAATAAACCGTTCTCATAATATGATGAGAGGTCTTTTTCGTGATTTGTTTTTAGGTGGTAAGATAGACCTCGACACTTACAATTATATTGATATATCTTTGCCTAAACTTCCTGTTATGTTTGGCATACCTAAGGTCCATAAGGATGTTAACAACCCACCTATGAAGGCCTTAGTTGATGGTAGAAGTTCAATGACGTACCCAAGTGCCAAACTTGTTGACAGGATTCTTTCTAAATATTTGAAACACCTTCCTAGGATATGTAAGGACTCTTGGTCTTTCTTGGAAAGCATCAATGCTTTAGCGTTCGATGGTGAGAATAATTTTCTCACCATCGACGTTGTTGATTTATATACTTCTATTCCCCACCAGGAAGCGTTGGAATGGTTGGCCCTCTTACTAGGTGATTTTGGAGCTTCAAAAACGGAAATTGATTTAGTCACTGAGATCTTGGATGTTGTCTTATCATGCAATTATTTTTTGTTTGATAAGAAATTCTTTCTGCAGAAAAAAGGTGTGGCCATGGGGTCACCTTGCGGAGCATCGGTGGCCAATTTTTTTATGGGGTACTGGGAAAGGAAATTTCTTTTTTCTGTTCCCGATTTGATAGCCCCTGTTGGATTTTATACGAGATACCTCGACGATATTTTTATCTTATTTCGGGGTAATTATACCGAAGCTTGTAGTTTCGTTGATTCACTTAACAATTCAACGGAATTTCTACGATTCACATTTAGGTTTTCTGAGACAGACATTGATTACCTCGATGTGAGACTTCGGAAGGAGGTTGGTATGAATGTCTATGCCTCAAATGTGTATAGAAAGCCCACGTACTGCAATTCGTTCCTGCATTTCTCTAGCCAGCATCCCTTTAAACAAAAGAGGGCCATTGTAAAGGGTCAGCTGGTTAGGGCGGCGAGAATGTGCAGTACGTTGGCCGATTTTCAGAGTGAATGTGAGCAGCTCGGTAATATGTTTCTCAACAGAGGCTATCCGAGATACTTGATCGACGAGCTTGTTGTTGAGGTCTATAATAAAAGGTTAAAAGGTTTTTTTAAACCAATACTGCACCAGGACCAAATAGATCTTGATACTTTGGCACCAGATATAGCTAATCCACCTAATAGTACAATCAATTTAGGACTTAGTAACATCAGTACTTACAATGGACATGACTTTTCTTTAAGTTATGTCACCACTTATAGTTTTAATTCTGGAGCTATTATGTCTATTATAAAGAAGAACTGGCATTTTATTTTAAGTAGTTCTGGTTTGACAGAAAAATTAGGTTTATTACCTAATTTTATCTTCAAAAGGAACAACAATCTAAAAGAACTTTTACAAAGAGAGTTGTATAGTAAAGAGTTTAATAAAATGACTGGTATGTCCGCATGTGGATTTTGCAACTGGTGCCATAAAGTTAGGACAGGACAGACTCATAGAATAAGGGATAGAAAGTACACTATAAAGTTTCCACTTAATTGTGAGAGTAAATCTATAGTGTACGTGGCCTTCTGTGAGTGCTGTCCTTCCTTTTATATAGGTAAGACCGATCGTAGACTTCGT
This sequence comes from Protopterus annectens, assembly GCF_019279795.1. Lineage (NCBI taxonomy): Eukaryota > Metazoa > Chordata > Ceratodontiformes > Protopteridae > Protopterus > Protopterus annectens. The sequence continues at coordinate 1,059,500,584 of NC_056745.1, forward strand.
GACCGAGTTTACGAACATATGTATGCGATAAAGAAAAAAATTGACACTAATGCTTTAGCAAAGCATGTTGACAGTTTCCCAGGCCATAGTTTTTCATTTATGGCCATAGATCAAGTGTCAACTAACATTCGTGGGGGTCCCATTCCACTACTTTTAGAAACCCGCGAGTTAGAGTGGCAGTTAAGAACTAATGCCTTTTGCCATCCAGGGCTTAATGAAAACTGTAACATCTCTGCAGTATTGAAACTAAGAAGTTATTTAAGGTAGTGTCACTAATAGGCTGTACATCGTTTTGCTCTGCCCTTGGTTTCTGGCTGTTTATAATTCATCTCCTGTAAGTGTTTGTTCATCATTGTCTAAAGTATAATGACATTAATTAATTAAGACTTTTTCAGTTTCAATAGTTACTGTCTACTGTGTTCATGGTAAAGCCTTGCCCTGTCCCATAGAATGCTTTTAAAGAACTGAGTGTTTTTACACTGAGCATTTTAATATAAAATATTGTAATATCATTACATTTTTATATAATTGTTGGGTATTACAACCAAATAGTGGTATAATTAACCTTTAATTTGATGAGGTTAATTTTTAAGTATGTAGGAATATGTGACAATGTTTGTCCTTGTGATGTCATTTCCTTTGTGGTGGTTATTTATATAGTGCGCATTTTAAAATGGATGTTTGTTTTAAAAACTTTCTCTCTGAAGAAGCCACAAATTTTTGGTGGCGAAAATGATTGATAAAATAATAAAATTGCGTTAAGTTTTTATCATTTTTGTCTGCTGGTGCAAGGAGTCCGTTTCCTGTTTTCTACTTACACACACACAGTTGACTACAGTGAGAATAGCACCTCTACCTACCTAACTACACAGATTACAGAACTCTGTATTTAAGGAAAGAATCACAGCTCAAATCTAACTTGGAGTGTGTCAGACAACACTTTATTGCTGATGACATCAGCAGTGTCTGGTGAAGACAAGATAACATTGTCCCAGATGCTGCTGTAAAATACTCTTGGAAATGTCAAGCAACAGATTACAGACACACACATACACACACACACACACACACACACACACACACACACACACACACACACACTTGACTGCAATGAGAATAGAAACCCTACCTATCTAAATACACAGCCTACAACACAATACTTAATGCAAGTGCCATGGTACAAGTCTGATTTATATAGGAATGCAGGTGAACATATAGTAGATGACATCAGCAGGCCATGTGGAAGACAAGAGGTTGGGAAGCCTGCATGAAATGGATGTGACACACACCAAGTTGATTGCAGTAACAAGAGAACCCCTACCTACCTACCTAAGTACACACACTATAGAACACAGTACTTAATGAGAGCGACATAGCAAATGTCAACAGCTTACACACACAAACACACACACACACACACATACACACACACACACACACACAAACATGCACACAGACACACACACACACACACACTTGACTGCATTGAGAATAGACACCCTACAGGTCTGATTTCTTATAGTAAATGACATCAGCAGGCCATGTTGGAGACAAGAGGATGGAAGGCCTGCATGAAATGGATGTGTTGGCATGCTAAGTATCAAAATAAAAGCAATCCATGCCATTGAAGAAAATTGTGGAACACATACATCTGCTTTTCTGTTTAGACACACACACACACACACACACACACACACACACACGCACTCACACACACACACACACACACACACACACACACACACACACACACACACACACACACCTGCAAGGAGACCAGAACCCCTGTCTAAGTACACAGACTACAGATGCAGTATTTAACACAAGCACTACAGTACAAGTTTGATTAATATAAGACTGCAGGTTAACTTATAGCAGATGATATCAGCAGACCACGTGGGGCATAACAGGTTGTGAGGCCTGCATAGGCACATAGCTTTATAGGTTCATATGAGGCTACTAGCCTAATAGCACAAGAGTGCGTAGTATCCTAGCTGTGTAAAAACACAATTACCCTTATCGAGCATAGTTAGATGGTTGTTTTTAGCAGACCATATTTGTGAGCAGCTACAGCTGGCCCTGTCCATGAGGGACATAGGTGCTAGCTCAGAGACGACTGTACAATCACCAACCAGTAGTCAAGGTTGTGACTGAACAGGGTCATTGAGAAGCATTGCTTGACGTGTAGTGGGAGCCTATTTCAGCCTCTAGGGTGGCATCTGTTTCCCTCATAGACAGGCCCATTTGTTGCTACTTACAAAATCACTCTGCTAACAATGTCCATCTAATTAAGCTTAATAAGGGTAAGTTTGTATTGCCTCATGTATAGTGATATCCATGTATTCCTAAAACTTGCCAATATAATATGTGAAAGATGCAAGTATACAATGAATCTAGAATAAATGCTCTCTCTCTCAGGTAACAATGAACCAGATATCAAACAGTCTGTCAGCGTACACACTTCATATCCTCAAAAAACCCAGTGCACAAAACATAAACCCACATACATGGAGGTACTCATTAAAAGCCTATTGAAAGAGCAGAGACCTAGCAAATACAAACCATCTGCACACATGGCAGTCCCAACAGAACCCACAGATGTCTGCCTCACCAGGTTGTACAAACAGAAAGTCACAGTCAGCTGTCCATCAAGTGCCAAGATCCACAAAGCCATGCATGCACTTGAGTTTTTCAACAACAACCGCAGATACATCTCTGCCGTACTCCATATTGAAGTAAATTACTTGGGATGTACCTCACTGGACTATTTAAGAGAGATATGACTGACCTCTCAGATTATATGCCCCTGACAGATATGTCTATAGCCCTAAGCAGCATTCTACTATCATCCAGTATGATGCCTCAATACAAACAAAAGAATAATTGACTTCAACAACTGGTTTAGCTACTGGTGTCACTCCAGGCAGATCCAGTAGTTGTCATGCTGGGATGATATGGTCGACAGACCATGCTGTTTTGTCAGGGATGGTCTTTATCTGTCACCTATTGCATTTTGGTTACTGGCCAAGGTGCTTGCCACCCACATATTGACTTTCTTAGGTAATGCCATAAGAACCAACTTCCTGACAGAAAAATATTCTCAAAATACAAAGTCAAGGTTATGCTGCTTAATGCTAGGAATCTAAATCAGAAACTACACTCAATAGAGTCACTTCCTATTTCAGAAGATGTCCATGTTTGTGCCATGTGGTTTAGGGCCGCAGAAAGTACTCTGACCATGAAAGGCTATAATGCCTTCCACACATTCAGGCCACAAAATGATCATGAAAAAAACAAAGGAGGAGGTGTATCCATGTTCATAAAAGATAAGTACACCTCTAGACTGTTTCAGCAGTATGACTCCCTAGAGTTACTGCAACTCCAACTAACTGTAGGACAAACTCCTCTACACATCATTGCTAGCTACAAGTCCACCAACATGAACCATGAAAACCACATAGTGCCTTCCTGGACCAACTTGAGTCAGTCATAATACAGCCAAACACCCTAGGCATGGGTACTATCCTTTCATCAAATGGGATGCATATATGAGCTCAAAAATTCTCACCCTACAGTTCCTGCTCTTTGTAAACACAAATGGTTTGGAACAGTTAGTCTTCACTCCCCGAGGGGCTCAATTGTCCATGACCTAGTACTAATCAGCAAGGGAGATCACTGCACCACCCCATGTGTGACAGCCTCCCTGGTAAGGTCTGACCATAAATCAGTCATGTTCAATGTAACAATCATACCTAACCCACCCTCAGGATCCAAAAGGTGGAAAAATCTCTGCAAAGCAAACTATAGCCTCCTAAGCGATGGCATATATAGTTTCAAACCTATTGCCACCATTGACAATAAAGACTCCTATATGAAGGTGTACACAAATGCCCTGTGTAAACACCTTTGTAAATGTATACACTTTGTTGTACCAGAATGGATCAAAAATTGCTCACAATAAAATACGCCCTGGTGGACACCTAGCATAAATAGATTATACAACAAGAGAAAGAAACTGATGAGCAGGAATTAGAGGGAAGAGTGTAAGCAGAAGTACATCCTCCATAACCTGAACAAGCACATTAGACATCTTGTAAAGTCCTCTAAAGCTAATTAAAAAACTAGATTGCTATCCATAGCTAAGGATAATCACAAGGCATTCTTTAGCTATATGTGTAATGTAAAAGGGAAGGTCCGGCTTTGCACCAAATACAGAGTGGACAGTATCACTCATACTGAACCTGAGGGCATAGTCAACCTGTTAGCAGATAGGATTGGCAACAATTCCACACTCCTGTATCCACGAATCATACCCCAACAGCATACCTGTCAACAGTTCTCTACCTATTATCTCTGAACAACTGGTCATAACCACACTTGGCAATGCCAAAAAAACAGCCTCTGTGGGACCAGATAACATCCCAGGCTGCTTACTAAACAGTCTAATGCAAGAGTTAGCAGAACAACTATGTACTCTCTTCAACCACAGCCTAAGTACTGGGTTTGTCCTGGGAGAGGGGGAAAACAGCAACCATAGTACCCTGGCACAGAGTGGATCTCTCATTCAAACCAGGGAACTACACACCCATAAGCCTGACCAGCCTTGTATGTAAGGGCAAGAAGATAATCATCTTGGACCTTATCAACAAGGACATTGATGACCTTCAAACAGTTCACCCAACTCACTTTAGCTTAGAAAAAGGGCAAATCATGCCTGTTAAACCTAGTAAAATTGAATGTGTCACCAAAGCCTTGGATGAAGGCAAATCAGTACATACTGCCTATCTCAACTTGCCCAAGGGCTTTGACACAGCCCCCCACTGAGGCATCATTGCAAAACTCACCCGCCTGGAGATTAACCCATACTTCATTAGATGGTTGGCCAAATGGCTCACCAACAGAACACTGTGGCTCAACAAGTTAGCTGATGACTGCAAACTGGGTGCAATCACTGAATCCCCAAACGATGTCAACATACTACAAAATGTGCTTACATGCATACATAAGTAATTGCTGCCAAAGCAACAGACTTACAGTTAACCCAAAATAATGCACTATTATCCCTTTCAGCCAAGGAGAGGTCCATGCAAATTACGCTATTAATAATGCACCTTATGTTCTAACCCAATGGTGACAGACTTGGGAATGCAGGTTGATTTCAACCTCACCTTTGATCATCACATGTCCATACTGGTAATGAAGGCCCTTTATGTTGCATAGCTCATAAGTGAGGCCATATCATTTAAGACTAAGGATGTTATAACTTCACTGTACTCATCCCTCAGATCAGTAATAGAGTACAGTGTTCCCTTTTACATGTATATCACCAGGCACCTGCAGCAGCTGAAGAAACTTCAGAGGTTTCTCACTAAGAAAATCCAGGGAAGTCCAACACATCACCTACATAGACTATCTGAAGGCCCTGTCACTGTACTCTGTATCATATAGACTGCTGAGAGGCAACTTCTGGCTGGCCTACAGAGTAGTCCTTAACTCTGCCTTAATGGAAATGCTGCACCTCTGCAAATCACATGGGACAAGCCTCATTTACTCTAGGACCTTAACCTAGCCTCCAACATCAACAGGACATGCTGGAGAGACAGATATGTTTCCCACAGATTGCCACTCCTATGAAACAAACTCACAATTCACATGAAACTGAGCTTCTCAATGACACTATTTAAGTGTGACTGGGACAATTAGATGGGAGAGTGTAAATTTACCCTGGGGCTTCACCTATGTCACTCTGAGATAGGGTCAACCAGTGCTGATCATGGATTCACAAATGTGGGCTACATATCTTGGTCTATAAGGGTAAAGTGGTACAACATGGGTAGGCTTGACAAGGCCCTAGGGCCATTAGCCTACTAACCTCCTATGAACCTATGAACCTTGGGCCATTATGGTAGTAGCCTCGTATGAACCTATGAAGCTATAAACCTATACAGGCCTAGAGGCCTGCCAACATCTTGTCAGACACATGCGCTGCTGATGTCATGTACTATAAGTTCAGCTGCAGGCATACGAAAGTCAGGTTTGTGCTGTGGTGCTTGCTTTATGTACTGTGTTTTGTAGTCTGTACTAAGGTAAAGGTTCTATTCTCACTGTAGTCAACTGTGTGTATTCCTGCTTGACATTACAGAGAAACTTTTACCACAGCATTTGGGGCATGATGTCATCAGCTAAATCAGATGTCTTGATATGCAGTGATCCCACCTGGGCATGTTCAGACACTGGCCTGGAGGCCAGGCAGATGTTACCTCATCCTATACCAGACAGATGACAGTGACCTGGGTTTTAATCGATTAATTTATCCACATACATCATGCCATGGTTTGTTGGCCTGCGTTATCTTCATGATAAAGCCCTGTGGTCTCTCCAGCTGCTGCATGTGTCTGTAGAGGTATATGCAAAAGACAGCATTATACTGTATTACTGTTCTAATAAGCTTTGACTACAGTGCTGTCATAAAATCCTAAGATCTGATTATGATGGCATGACTTATGATTTGCGCCATACATTTGACCTGGAAGATCATTAAAGAGACAAGTTAGAAAGGAAGTGATACATATTGCAGTTTCTGATATCAACACCCTTACAAGAACATTCACATTTACTATAAAGTGACATTTTGATGCTATCAGCTGTCTAACTTTCAAAGGCCAATATATGTCAAAGGTACAATGATCAATGTAACAACACAAATGCAGATGTACAAAGCACTAAGATAGCTATGCATGCTGTGCATCTGACTCAGCGTTTGCATCCCTGAATCCAAAAGATTGAAAACAAGGATATGGTACACTTATCTCAGAGGGTGTTGCTGGGTGGGGGACAGGAAGCCTAGGGTGACACAGAAGGTTGGTGAGTATGTATGAGCAGGAAGGAGAAGAAGGCAGACAATGGAATAAAACAAGAAAAGGCCAGTGGGACAAACTAAGTGACTGTTGTGTGCATGTCTGTAGGGGTACTCCATGTGAAATTGGTGTGTGAGTGCCTGTATGAACACAGCCAAGCTCTGTGCTAGCTCTATGTCTTTGTCTGTTGGACAGGTGTGAGCCATGAATGATAGAGGTGGCAGTTCATCACTGTTGTCCCTGATCATGAGAACTGGCTCTGCCAGAAGTTGAACTGGCACATTCACGCCCACTGGCAGGTGCAGTGCTGCCACCTGAGCATGTGATGTCTGCTGAATGAAGTCCCTACATGGGGACACCCAGAACCATGACCCCATTGCCTGCACATATGGGTGTGGACAGCAGACTCACTGACAGAGCAGTTGAACTACTGCCACTATTGGAGCATGATCGGTCACTGCCATGTTGGCTGACAGCAGATGATGTGACTAATCTTTGCCCATGAGGATGCTGTTCCCTTCCCAGCAGACATTCAATCACAGATACTGCTCCTTCCACGACAGACACCCCTCAGTCCATCACAGACACCTCTCGGTCCAACATGTCATGTATCCGATCCAGTGAATCAGCAACCCAGTGGAGTCAGTCACGCATGTCAGATTGTGCCACATCTGCAACCATGAGCATTTGTCTGGAGCACCTAGGGGAACATGCCTGTGCCTCCATGATGGCCCTAAACATACATTGAATGGCACAGGAGGTGACTCTGCACCAGAAGGAGGAGGAACAGCAGGCCCCCTCTGAGCAACCCTAATAATCCTCCTGTGAGGCACTTCACCCACACTTTGGCTACAGACAGATTCAGCAGGCACTGAAGATGTAGTAGCCACACTTCCCTAATCAATGCTCTTGCCTTACACCTGTCCAATATCTGTGGGTTCAGGGGACTGTGGAGAAGTAGACCTACGTGTTATGTCTGACGGAAATGCAGGGGATGGCTGTATGTTAACTTCTGTGTTAGATTCAACTTCTGAAGCCCCCAACTGTGCCTCAGTTTGTTCACCATCATCAGAGTCTGTGGATCCACTGACATCAGGTGACACATGGTCTACACTCCCACTCTCATGATCAGCTGTGATAAAAAGCATGAAACACAGGAATAGATTAATACCTGCACTACTATAGTACAATATATGCTAACAAACTAACAATGCTGCCACTATTGCAGACAGTACAGCAACACACACAGCAGGCCTGAAATCAGAAACACAAACTACAATATTTCTTTAAATTACTCAGCACTACTGACATAAAAATATGTAGCTTGCCATCTGCAAAAGATGTACTGCACTATACTCCAGATGGTCCAAGAAGAAGATAAGCAAGAGGTAAGGGCAACATCATCACAATTAACACAGGGTGTACTACTACCTCCATAGGGGGTACTACTACCTCTAAATATGTGCATTAATAAAGCAATAACCCACACATGGGTGTAGGTAATGCTGGATTTACCCATGGTTGGTGTGGTTTGGTCATGAGAGCAAAGCTCAAGTGGCCTAACAAAGACAACTGTGGGTAAATCCAGCATTATCCACACCCAGAAGTTGGTTATTGCTACTATACAATGACATTATTTAAGAAAAAAAATAATTACTTTTTTTAAATAATGGCATTGTATGATGCCTCCTTGCTGCCCTTCCGCAGTTGTCTGCTATTCTGCGGTAGTTCTGATGTACTGCACATGCCTGTGCTTACGCAGTACATCAGAGCTGTGGGCAGAAGCAATGGAAAAAGCAAGATCTCCATTGCTTTTTATAAACTGTCTCGCTATGTTAAAGGAGTTTAACACAGCAAGACAGCATTAAAAAAAGCAATGGAGATCTCTGTTGCTTTTTTTTAAAGCTGTCTCACTATGTTAAACCCATTTAACATAGTGAGACACCTTTAAAAAAAGCAACGGAGATAGGAAGATCTCCGTTACTTTTTTAAAGCTGTCTCAGTATGTTAAACTCATTTAACAAAGTGAGACAGTGTGTAAAAATCAATGGAGATCTTGCGTTCTCCATTGCTGTAAAAAAAGAGTTATACTAATGGAAAAAGTCCAGGCGACCGAACCTTTTTCCATTACTATAACTCTGATTTACAATGTGCATGCTGACCAATCAGCGTACACATTTTGGAATATTAATGTGGGGTCGTTGTATAATGGTATTTTGAAGAAGAACGTGGCTGATAACTCCAAACTAAACTTAGAACTGCAACAATCTTCAGTCCCTCCAAAAACAAGACTTTCATACAGAATTTATCAAAGCTTACCTTGAAGCTCCTCCAGGATGTGCTTGCTGTCCTGGAAAGTGTTGCACCCACATCCAGGATATGCTGTACTGCACACTCCTGTGAGCTGTCTGGATCTCTTAAATTGGCCAGGAGGAACTCTTCATAGGGGACTATAGTGCGGTCATTCCCTAGCAGACCCACCCTTATTAACCATTTTGGTCATAGGATACTTCAGCTTCTTGCCTCCTTGCAGATGCTATCATGTCAGTGGCCCTGTGATGCACCTGTTCATACATTCCGCCATGGTCACTCACAGCAGTGACATCATGCACAATCTGCTGCCATATTCACATCTTATGGGCCATATCTCCCTCATCCCTTTTCCAGAAGAAAAGCACCTTGTTGCAGAAAAACATTGACTATGACATGATTTTCAGTATCATCTGAGTGACCTATTTGTAGGTGTCCTAAAAGACAACAGACGTATAATACACATAAGTATCACATAACTATGAAATAAGTGTTTCTAGATAGAACAGAAAAGGTGGACAGTCAGTTTTTCTCAGTAGAGAAACATAAAACAGTCTAAAGATGTGAAGTACTGAAAGCAGGCAGGATGCAAAACAAGGGAAGTAACACGAGCAACAGTCACTTTGCCCCCCCTCCAAATGAACAGTCCATTCTTCTTTGTGCCAAAGCAATAACTCAACCTTGCCCCTCCCACCCACAAAGGAACAGGCAACTGACCCATTCTGCTAACAAAACCTTTTTGAAATACTAAAAGTGCTAGCAAAGGACCTCTCCCTGACACATTTGTACAGATTTATACACAGCATTCCATTTTCATGTATTATTAGTCATGTGTACCTTTGAAATATCTTGACAAACAGGCCCATGCCATCAATACACTTCTAATGGATGCATACAGATAAAAGTGTAAAAGCCTTTGCTTCAAACTATTCTTAAATACATTCCAACATATGCAGTATGAAGGTGACAAAAGGGGATCATACCTGCTGAAGCTCAGTACTCCTCTGTACAAATATATCCTGAAGAAAAAGTGATTTTGTAGTCTTTTAAACATATACAACTCTCCATACCATCAGTTTGGCTAGATACACATTTGCCTTTATATAATGGTATAGATTATTAACTCATTACATCCGAGTGACACCTCCAGGTGCATCTGCAGTTACCTCCTACTGCTCCTCTAGACGTCAAATATTACATGTTCATATTTGCATTAATAATTCCAAAACCATGCTACATACAAGGCATCTGAATATTTTATCTTTAAGCATATATGATGGCAAACACAATTGTGTTGATATTTGACCTATGTTAGTGAGTATTTGTTAGAATTGTAAGGTGATAACTTCATTTTTTAAAGGCTCAAGCCATGCCCACTTGGAGTTAAAGGTATACACCCAAAAGAGCTGTACTGCGCTGTATAAAACATAAAAATGAAGGTTATAAACCCACAAATGTGGGTTTCATGCAATACATGGAATGACAATGCAGGGACCAGCAGACCAAAAACAACATGGCCACCGTGTAGTGGTTGCTAAGGGCGGAAGCTGAGTGTAAGAAATGTAACTAAGCATTAGTGGGCAATCTCATGTAAATGAGGGTTAGGATACTGAATCTCACAGTCACATAGCAAATGAGCACAGTCTGAGTAGTGTAAGAGATACATAAGAGGGAGGAATTGAGTAGGAGATAGGTGACATCATAGGGGGAATGGTAGCAAGAAATGCAGTTCATTGGAGGTCACTGTAACATGACAGATGACAGACACAGATCAGGAAAAGAGGAGTGCCACAAGATAAGTCTGGGAAAGTCAAGAAATGGAAGGTGTACACTGTTACTTACACTAAAGTTTCTTGCTGGGCGTGCATGCGCACGTGTGCGCACCATGAAGCGCGAGTAGGGCAGTGTGCGCGCGTGTAAGGCAGACTGAGCATGTGGGAGCATGTTGGGAGATGTTTAACACTGTTTGCGCTGGTGTGCGCGCGTGTAGGGCAGGCTGAGCATGTAGGAGGCTGTTGGCAGACGTGTAACACTGTTTGCACGGGTGTGCGCGCGGTTTAACCCGAATAAGTAGATTCTGAACCGTGTAAGCATGTGTGCGCGCGTGTAAGCCACTATGAGCGTGTTTCTGCTGGTATGCACGTTGCTCCCCCCTGAGGAAACAGAAAGGAAAAAGGAAGCAACAGAATTAGTAGGAAGCTAGCATGGAATACTGTTGAAGCTAGCAGGTGAAAACAATTAGAAGCAGGCAATTACACAGGCAGAATAGTAGCCCAGCCCAGCACTTAAAACTCGGCAAACAGCAGTGCAGGATGTTTCTCTCAAGAGACACTGCAAGACAGGAGTAAGCTAATAGAAGTGAAAACTGAAAAAGCTTCACTCAGAGCAGAAATGTTAGGGGCTGCCATAGCTGTCATAATGAGACATAGGCGACTTGTTGAGGGTGGTGACAATGCAGATGGTGCCAGACAACCCACAGTGAGGAGATGGAGAAGAGTGTACAGGCCCAGGGTCACCTACCACGGGTTACATGAGCTGGAGATAGTAGAGTGCTATAGAGTGGACAGAGAGCTCCTGCAGCAAATAGTTTAGCTGTGCAGGCCACGCCTCACACACAGAACCAACAGAGGGGAACCCATCCCAGTGAAAACCAAGGTATGTGTTGGCCTAAGAATACTAGCAACAGGTACCTTCCAGAGACCAACTGGTGATATGATGGGGATATCACAGGCATCAGCCTCCAGGGTACTGCACCAGTTCCTGGATGCCATGTCAGCACATGTCGGTGATCATGTATATTTCCCCAATGCCCGTGAGGTATTGGCCAGCAATATGCGTCTCTTCCAGCAAATAGCGGAATACCCTGAGGTAGTGGGTGCAATAGACTGCACGCAAATACGCATCAAAGCACCAGCCGGTGAGCGGGATAGGGCCTACGTTAACCACAAGGGCTACCCCTCCATCAACTGCCAGGTTGTGTGTGATGCCCAGGGCATAATAATGAATGTGTGTGCTGGCTGCCCTGGGAGTTACCATGATTCCCACATCTGGCATTTGACGCAGCTGTACCAGACATTTGCCATTGGGGACATCACACACGGACACCTAGTGGGGGATGCAGGTTATGCACTGGAGCCGTGGCTGATGACACCCATCAGAAACGCACACACACCTGAACAGGAATGCCATAATGAGGCACATGCACAAACACGTAATGTAATAGAGCATGTGTTTGGGCTACTCAAGTCACGGTTCCGGTGTCTGGACACATCTGGTGGAGCCTTGCAGTACACACCAACTACATGTACCCAAATTGTCATGGTATGTGCTATGCTACATAATATGATCTTGCGAAAACAGCTGCAGCAGGACCAGCATAGGGCTGGGCCAAACAGCCCCCCACCATTGCCAAGTCCATCACAGGCAGAGCGTGACTCGGAGGAGGAACAACCTGAGCCTGCACAGTAGGCAGAAGCAGGCGTGCCCAGTATGCCCTGGCCTTGGCAAAGAGGCAACGCATAGCACATACACTGGCTCAGTAGGAACCCTGGGAATGATACCCTCTCTGACTCACTCAAATAATAACAGGGATGCCTAAAATGACATGACCTGCTCACAAACATGTACAGGGAGTGTAATATGCGCATCCAACAGAGGCAGCCCTGCAGCACCACCTGAGGCATGAATGCCATGTGTTAAGTAATGTAACACCATGTACTATATGCACACCTGAGCACCCTGACTAACATCCAACCTCACCAAGCATGAAGCCACAAAATGACGATGAGATGATCAAGTGCAATAACTGGCTGAAGTAATGCAGTTAGTCAAAGGGGAGCCAATGTGTTTCAGGCTGGGAAGACATGCGGAGCATGACAAGATGCACCACCTGCTAGGGGTGGCGTGCACCTATCAGTCCATGCCCCATGGATACTGGCAAAGGCTGTCAGTACCCACAGCATGCCCTGAATAGGTAAGTCTCAAAACACAAACCCACCTTCATAGGTACCACAAGGGAAAGGAACCTAGATGTAATGCTACCCAATGTCAGAAGTCTAAACAGCAAGATGTGGGGAGTGTACACACACACAGTATGGAGAATGTAGATATCAGTCCTGTAATAGAGAACTGGGTCAAGGCTCACATCAGCACCCTAACACTACCAGGTCACACCTCATACTGTGCTGTACAGCCGCAAAACATGGAACAAGCTACAAAAGGAGGGTGACTAGCAATAAATGTCAAGGATAACCACACCCCCATGTTGGTACCACAACAAGAAGCAGCATGGATTAGCCATGGTCAAATACCAATGGCTAAAACCACCTCCCAGTATATAGCCTGCTGCAGACTACTTTTCTAATACCAGGAACTGCACCTGGCCTATGTTGGAATACATGAATATATCAAGCCCCCCAAACCATATATTGCTTGACTGAAAATACCCAGACATACACCGGGAGCATTATACTAGCACCAACACAGTCGGAGAAAAGTTCCCAGAATCCATAAACCAAAATGCCCAGGAACAACGTACCACTCCCACGAGAGGGGTAAGCATACCGGATGTGATAATCAGCAACATGTGTACTGGATGGCAAGATGAGAAGTGTATCCCTCACTGGTAAGACCAGACCATAGAGTAATCACACTGGATATACACATCCCGACCCCAGTCCCTGGCCAGAATACCACAGTGAAAAACATGTGTAAAGCATAGGTTGCAGCCCTCCAAACCGATGTGGAATCCACAAAAGGCCCTGTGCACATGCAGAATATGGGACACACTGCAGAACATGTTATACAGGCATTCCATGAACACAGCCAGGAATGCTTGGAGTATGCAATCACAAATAACAACAAGACACAATGCCATACACGCAGGCATCTGGCATGCTGAACTCCAGCCATTACCAAACCATGCAAGAGAATGAGGAAGCTACCACATGATAGAGCAAACATAAAAAGGGAAGTAATCACTGATCAGTAGTATGGCAATAACATATGTCCATACATAGAATCTACTAAGTCCAGCTACAACAAGTAGAATCTGTGAATCCAGAGGCAATGTGACACCTGTCCCAAGTACACAGACAACCACAACTCCCCCCAATAAATAGAAATATATGTGATAGATGCAACCATGTATCCAAACCAGAGGTTGAGCTCCCTCAACTCAGTACTGTCAAAACTAGTCAGGAGGAGAAGGTAACCACATGCACCACAAACCCAGTCCCACATAGACCTACCACAACTGTAAACCAAACACATAAACACAGAAAAACATTCCCAAAGACCCTAATTACAAACACACCACACCAACAGAAGCCTCCAAAGCAGATCACAAGCAACCACAACCTCCAAACATAGCACATGCAACACATAGTACACAAAGCTGGTGTGCCAAACAGTCACAGGCCAGAAGGAGAAACAACATGCCTGATACAGTTGTAATAGGTGTCTGTATAGGCAGACACACTGCTGTCCCACTCACCAGACTGAACAAGGGAAAGGGTAGAGTAAGTTGCTTGTAGGCTGCCAAAATATGCCACATAACACAAGTACGCAGGTCACCCCAAAGCAAGCAGAAATATGATGCACTCAATGTCCATGCTGGTGTGAATGACCTGAGATGTACCTCCCTGGTCTACATGAAAAGAGACATGGATGAGCTCTCTGAGTATGTACCCCAGGCCAGTATGACACTGGCCGTGTGCAGCATCCAACCCTCACCAAGAATGATGCCACAGTACAAACACAGAATGATCATGTTTAACAGGTGGCACAGTTACAGCTGTCAGTCCAAGAGGGTCTAATGTCTGCTTGAGATGTCAAGCATGACAAGCCATGCTGCTGTTCCAGGGATGGCTTGCACCTGTTACCCCTGTGCATCTGGATACTGGATAAGGCCTTTGCCACCTCCATAGTGCCGTATGTAGGCAAGGCCAAAAAGACAACCCACCACCCTAGAAAACATAAGTGGTAAGAAACATAAGGGTAATGCTGACCAATGCCAGATGTGTAAACTGCAATATGCATGCCCCTGAGGCACTTCCCATTATGGAGAACATTGATGTCTGTGCAGTGACAGAAGCCTGCTGCAAGCCTAGTGATAGCACACCAGCACTACCAGGTTATACCACATATCATGCATTATGGCCCCAACACCTGGACCAGAACATCAAAGGAGGGGGAGTATCCATATGCAGCACAGACACCCATACGGCCAGTTAACTGACAATGCACAAAGCAGCAGAGACCACCCATGTGCACCTAAGTGTAGTCAAAACTGCTGTACAGTCTGTAGCATGTGACAGACCACACTCTCACATACAAGAACTTCACCCAGACATCCTGAAGACACTGGACAGTATGAATGTCCCACCAAATACCAGACAAGGTACATACAAATTACCACATAGGTGGCAAACCATTATGTATGCAAGGAGTAATCAGGGACCTAGGGACACAAGTCGACAGTAATCTGTCATGTGACACTCACAATGCCAATGTGGCTAGGAAGATTGTCGATATTGGACACCGTATCATGAAAGGATTCACATCTACATCAACAGAGGTCACTGTGCCGCTGTACTGTTCCCTTATCAGACCCATAATCTAGTACAATGACTCATATGGGATGTACCAGACGTGACACCTGCAGTGGTTCGGAAGACCTCATAGTTACCCCACCAAGAGGATAAAGGGTGTGAAATATATGTCATATGCTGCCTGGCTGTAGACACCCCAGCTGAATGCAGTCACAGACCGCCTACACAGAGGCATTGTATGTCTGTTGTACAAGGCCATGTCCAACACAGGAGTAATGGACATGCTCCACCACAGGAAATCAAAGTCATTGGAGCTGTGAGAGTGACAGATGTTAGCCTCAACACATAATGAAATAGGATGTGCTGGAGGGACAGATACATAACCCAGAGGCTCCCCACACCCAGAAACAGGATTCCAATCCATGTTAGGCAGAGCCCCTCACTGACACCCCTCAACAGGAATATTGCCAAGTGGATGGATGATCATACATGTATACTGGGGGTCTTCACTGTGTCACGACCAGACAAAGGCACAGTAAAGAAATTCATAAATGGCCATAATAGTCACATAGCAAGGGGCGGCGAAAGACACACACACTCTGGCTAGGCTTAATAATGCCCTAGGGTGGATAGCCCAGTATGAACCCATGAACCTATGAAGATACAAATTGTACAGGACACTAAGGATAATCACAAGGCTTACTTAACTGATGGTAGGAACCATGTTGGGCATCCACAGATATGCTCCAAATCACACAGATATTACAAACAACATACCAAACACACACACATATTGCTAACATACAACCTGACAGATGCAGTGCAAACACCCTCCCCCCAGAATGCAAAATATCTATCCCAGCAGACTGCTGGTCCCCTGACGTTGCAGATGCTGAGGTAACAGCCATCATCTGAAAAGCAAAACACAGCAGCAAAGGTATGTGATGTCCTGGGCTGAGGCCAACATGGACTCCAAGAATAATGGAATGCCAAATCACACTACTGCCCAATGTCAGCCTTACCACAGGATATGTACCCAAAGAGCAGTGTACAACAACAGTGGTTCTTCACAACAAAGGTGTTGCCTGAATGGATACTGCAAACTACCACCCCAGGATCCTGACAAGCTTGGACTGCACAGCTATGGAAAGGATCAGTATGTACCGCAGACAGAAAGCTATTGTGGACCTACTGATACTGGACCCTACACAGTGTGGCTGTCATAACTGCAGATCCTGCCCCTAAACATGTTTGACCCATTTGAAGCAGTCATTAAGGTCATTGATGAGGGCAATGTGGTCCACACAGTGTAGCTGGACTGTGCATATGCTTCTAGACAATACCCTACGAGTTCAGTATGGATATGTTCACCAGCTTAAATAAATACCCCTATGTCAGTAGAGGGGTTGCAAACCAGACCAAGGACAGAAATGACATGGTCAGACATGCTGCATCCATGTCAGACTACAAAGCAGATATGAGTGGCATCCCACAAGGCCTAGTCCTGGGCCCCCCCATTCTGTATATATGTCCCATAGGTATAGGCCAACATGGAAGGACTGTGACTGAACATGTATGCAGAGGAGTACAAACAGCCCACCATATCCGACCCCCAGCTGACACAAGCAACCCACAAAAGGGCCACCTACAAACAGACAACTGGAGCCATAGCCATGTCAGCAAGCAAATTGCAGAACTGTGTATAGACAACCACCGTGGAAATACAGTAAGTGCCCACAAATTACCACACAGGTGTTAACCCATTACGTACCTAACATGTAATGAGAGACCTGGGGAAGAAAGGTTATAGATATCCTGCACTGGACAAACATGTGGCTGTAGTGTTCGCAGAAACATACTATATACCCACCCAAACTTGAAGGTTGGCAGATGTAGATAAGGGGAGGTCACTGTGGCTCTGCAGTCATCCTTCATCAGCGTCACAATTGACTACAATAGCCCCTGTGGGATATACCTCAGCAGACACCTCCATCAACTGTAAAGTCCACAACAGTACCCCACCAGGAATAGCAAAGAGCATGAACAGATGCCATGTGTTGCCTGAGTAAACAAACTGAAGCCCCACACACTTCCATACTGCCCAGCTACAGGCAAGCTGTGCCTGATGTATGAAGCCATGTCCAACCTGGAATCAATGAACATACTGCACCTTGTACAATCTGAATGGCAGTGAGCTATGCACATGAGAGACCTGAACCCCAGCACTGACATACATAGGACAAGCTGTACAGAATGATCCATAACACAGAAGGCACCCCCACTCTTCAGTAAACTCCCAGTACAGGTCAGCCAGAGAGTCACCTATTAACACCCCTCAAGAGGAATCCTGATGAGTGGATGGGAGATGGTAGGCTAACCCTGGGTATCACTGTTATGTCAGAGGTAGACGGAGGCACAGTATACTAACCATGACATATGTCATGGCAAACTCCAGTTAAAATGTGTGTCGAAGGACAAACACACCCTGTGACTAGCATCAGAAATGGCCTAGGGAACATCGCTAGTGTTTGCCAATGTCCACCCATGTTGTGGAATACACTACCAATGTTGGACAAGCCTGGTGTAGGTAGTCCATATCTGAACATAATGCAACATGGTCATATGTGCACAACTGGCCCCTACACAGTCTGCTGCACTCACTATGACGATGTCAAGCAGTGATAGGACTAAAGCCCAGGATACTGTCCACCACAGTGAAAGTACTGAACCAGTACACTATACGGTACTACAGTGTTAGGTCATTATGAAAGTATGTTGACAACTGCCTGCAAAGTATCCCATGCAATCCCTGCAGGCCCAGTATAATCCCTGTTGAAGCAGACATGAAGCAGTTGGCCAGTTAGTACACAACATGACACCCAACACACAACCATAAACGTGAGATATTGTTGAAGTTCACACACACCCAAATATGTGGTGGACTTCAGAGTGCAACATATGGAAAGCTCACACTGGGCATGCTCGCACACTTTGATAAATGAGGCATATGTCAGACAACATGCCATGGAAAGGCTGAACTGGGCATGCTCACACACTTAGCCCATATCTCCATTTAGCAGTTGGCTACAAATATCTGGTATTTGTACGTGTCATTCCAGGAACCAACCACAACACAGCAATCTGCCCAGTGCACACAGTAAATGACTACGGAGACATAAGTGATATAGTGGATCGCTGTCATATGCAAACATCTTCCACAGATACACAAGTTGGTCATAGGAACAGGGAATGCTATGGCAATAAAGACCTGCAAACAGTAGAACAGCACAACAAATATTTTGCATCTGACAATTGAACATATGGGTGTAGAGGTCAATACTAGGCTTGTTGCCCTAGGGAATGACAGCTCAGCCAGAGTGTGCTTGGCATCTGCATCCCCAGTACAGTAGGCTACTGTGCCACTGTAAAGTAGGTCACATAAGGCAACGTGTGAGGCTAGTGAGCTGTGCCTCTGTCAAGCAGGGGTACAGTGGAGATCCCAGGGTTTGAATGTGCTAAGCCACAGCCATGTTGTCGGTGTGTGCTGGAAGAGGGTTGCTGAGGATCTGTAACAGTAAGTGGCCATCAATAACAGACTGAGGGGAGCCCTATACGCATTCTCTGGACAATTCCACTGTCAACACTGTGTTGTGATGATTATGTGTGAATGAAGTGCCATGCCGGAACTGTTCACAGATGTCCTCCCTCTGTGGGCTACAGCTCTGCAATGTATTAGCTCACTCTGTCTGTTGTACAGATCATATATGGCTGGTGTACACCTGACAGGTGTCTTGTTGTGGAGCAGTCATGGGTATATGTGGGATAGCATGATCAATGCTAACCATACACATGCTCATAGAATGCAATTGTCAAGGATTATGCTGAGTGGCCAGTATAGTCCCCCAGCATGGGTCCTCTGAAGTCGTCCACCCCAGTTTTCACAAGTGTAGAGTCTGCTTGTGCTAAATACAGTTTGTGTGCAGTGACAACCTTGCCTGGGGGTGGAGATGGGATATGGATGTCCAGGGAAAGGTGGGTATGGTCAGATATCAACAATGGTGGTCTACCTCTGGTGTGGAACAGTGAGTACCCATGTTGCAGATGGACAGGTGCAATATGTATTCCCCCATGTGGCTGTGGTGTGTGGTTCTGCCATAGCACATGGACCCACAAATTGTAGTGGCTGTAGGGTAAAGTGGTAGAGGCCTGAGTAGTTCTCACACACAATATGCCTGTACCTGATGTTAACAACTGGAATGGTGTATGTGAACACATGCATATCCCAGCACTGTTCCCAGGGAAGCTAAGTGTGTGTCCTGGATGTGGGTGTGGTGTTCTGGACTGGTTGTGTTGTGTGTTACAGGTCCTGTGGTCACAAAACATGGTATAGAACATAACCTGCCAGTACGATGTGCATATCTGACCCTGACGTAGGTGGCTGCAAATGCATATATATGCTATCCCCCACCTGACAGGTAGTACTACATGTACATACCTCTGTAGAAATAAAGATGTCAGCACCCTATAAATACTGCAGGTGCAGAACAGATGCCCAGTAATTTGGATAGTGTGCTCTGCTAATGCGTCTCCCTCAACTGTCATAATATAGTTAGGTAGGGGTTTGAATCCTGCAAATGCTCAGTGAGAGTGGGGTTTGTGTGAGGGAAATGTCCCTTTTGGCAACTGGGAAAACACACTACAGGATGCACATTCCCCTTTCTAAACACTGATGATGTCAGCACCCTATAAGTACAGCAGGAGAAGGGAAACCTCCCCATAATGCAAATAGCGCACTCTGCTAATGCGTCTGTTTCAAGTGTCATAACATAATTAAGTATAGGTTTGAATCCTGCAAATGCTCAGTGTGTGTGGCGGGGGTTAGTATGTGTGCAAGTCTGTATGAAAGAAATATCCCTTTTGGCAACTAGGAGAACACACTACAGGATGCACATGCCTCTTTCTAAACACTGATGATGTCAGCACCCTATAAGTACTGCAGGAGAAGGGAAACCTCCCAGTCATGTGAATAGCGCGCTCTGCTAATGTGTCCCTCACAAGTGGCATAACATAATTAGGTAGGGTTTTGAATCCTGCATAATGCTCAGTGTGTGTGGAAGGGGTTAGTGTGTGTGCAAGTCTGTATGAAAAAAATATCCCTTTTGGCAACTAGGGGAACACACTACAGGATGCACATGCCCCTTTCTAAACACTGATGATGTCAGCACCCTATAAGTACAGCAGGAGAAGGGAAACCTCCCAGTAATTCGAATAGCGCACTCTGCTAATGCATGTCTCTTGAGTGTCATAATGTAGTTAGGTAGGAGTTTGAAACCTTCCAATGGCATGTGTGTGCGTGTTTGGATGTGGGGACTTTGTGTGTGTGCAATTCTGTGTGAAAAACATGTGCTTTTTTGCAATCAGGAGATCACACCACATAATGCACATTACCGTTTCCAAACAGTGATGATGTCAGCACCCTATACATACAGCTGGAGAAGAGACATCTGCCAGGAATCCGAATAGTGCAATCTGCTACAGCGTCACTCTCAAGTGCCATAACATAGTTAGGGAGGGGTTTGAAACCTGCAAGTAGTAAGTGTGTGTGTGTTTAGATGTGGGGAGTTTGTGTGTGTTAATTTTGGCAATCAGGAGATCACACTACCTGATGCACATTACCCTTTTAAAACACTGATGATGTCAGCACCCTATAAGTACAGCCAGAGAAGAGGGACCATCTCGTAATCTGAATAGTGCGCTTTGCTAATGCATCTCTCTCACGTGTCGTGACTTAGTTAGGTAGGGGTATGAATCCTGCAAATGGCAAGTGTGTGTGTGTGGGGGTAGTAGGGTGTGTGTAAATGCAAGTGTAAGAGAACAGATCCTTTTGGCAAATGCTACAATACACCAGATGCTGCATATTCCCCCAGTAAACACAGGGGATGTCACCACACTATCAGCACAGCCAAACAGGGCTAGTTGGCCAGTAATGCCAATAGTGCACTCTGCTACTGGGTCTATTACCATTGTCAGAGTACAGATAGGTATGTTTTGGTAACCCACAACTGCCACGTGTGGTTGTGTCACACATTATGACCTTGTGCGGGTCTTTGTGCATAACAATGCATGCCATTGCCTAAACCAGCAATGGCATTGCACACATGATGTATGTGTGTGACACATACACATAAATACCTGTGACCTGCAGTAGTTACCATGTCTGACACATGCCTCGAGTGGATAAATGGTATTTGAGATGCATAACAATATGACTGTGTCTTACTGTGCAGAGGCTGCACGCGGTATGTGTCTATACAGTGTCGGTGTATATGGTAAAATACCTACAGCAGGGGATACACATCTGGTCTGGGCCATATAGTCTACATGTAGTCGATGTACATGTGCTGCATGTTCCCACCTGTTGTGGGAGTTATAACATGTCATTCCACTGCAATTCAGTGACCACATGCTGGGAACCCTTCAACTAGTGTGTTTTAGCTACAATAATCCTCACGCACGATGTTTGGCTGGATGCAGTCCAGCCATATAAAGACAGTTCTTGAGACTGTCATATTGCCAGTGTTTAGGGAGGATAGGTGGTTTTCCTGTGTATGGGAGGGTTGTGTGTGCCAGGCTATGAACCAGATGCAGTCCGACACACAGTTAGCTGCACATGAATAGGCCCTGATGCTTTGTGCTGTGCCAACAACCTGAAGGTGTGTGTATCTGTGGTGCCTTGGGATACCACCCCCCTGTCCATGTGTGTTACATGTATAGGGGATGACAGGCATGGTATGAGGCATACCCTGGCAGTGATGGGTTGCACCTGTGAGCCATGAATCAGGACTCTGGTACTGCACAGACATTGCAGTTCACCATGCTGAGGACAGTGTCCAGTGCATGCATCTTGCGGTGTACACTGCTGGTGTTGTGTAGCAGCACTGTTAGTGTTTTAACCTGTGTGATACCCACGGAGGTGTCTATGTAATCCGTGTCCTGCAGCATAAGGCAGTATGTGTGTATGAATGAGCTTCGCCAATATACATTGGGCCATGGGTGTCACGTGCAAGCTGCCCCTTGCACATCATTGTGGCTTCCCTAGCATGTAAGCACACATTGACAGCCAGCGGATACCCTATGAATGACATTGGAGACTGAGCAGAATGTAGACATACAACACCCTTCCTACATATAGTGGTAGCATACCTGGTGAGCGTATGATGGCAACCAAGATCAGGCTCATACTGGCCCATGCCACATGCTGAGAGATCCCTTCTATGTTCCCTATCATGTAGTCCAGGGAGGTATGTCTCAGGTCATTCATAGTGGCATGGTCAATGACTGAGTCATATGTGTCCATGCCTCTGTCCGACCTGTATTCATGTGTCTTGTGGTGGACCATAGTGCCCCTGAGGCATATCACTATGACCTTCACCATATACAGCCTGTTGAGCAGGACCCCCCTGCAGCGCCCAAGACAGGTACCTGACACATCTGTAGCAGGTGTGTTGTGTAGCCCTACAGGCTGTGAGTGTGTGGCACACGGGATGTGTGTGCCATGTGTGGCATGTGCTCTGTTTCGACGTAACACATGCCTGTGTGCCAGCTGCGTAGGTGTGTGATGCTCAGGCAGGATGCTATTCTGAGTCCCCACGTATGCCCCAGTGTGTTCAGCTTGCTGTCAGTGCATGTCTATGTCTGACTGGTATTGTAGTCACTGTAGTATGACATGCCACCTGACAGGGTATGGCATTACTGGGTTCAGAGAGCTCAGTCCCCAGATTGGCTATGTGGTGGCATTCCACACATGTGTTGTACGTTCCTGGCCAAGGGTGATGGTTGACTGCATACATGTGGCAGCTGTGACATTGCCACATGACTCACATAAACCACAACTGGACCATAGAGGTGATTCACAGGTTACCTTTGCACATGCTACCCTAGTAGTGTGATTGCCATGGTGAGTACCAACACATAGGGCCAATGGGGAACAACATACTGAAGGTGTGTATGTGTGGGTGTACTGCTACTGTTTCATAGCACTGGCATATATGACTGCACATGTGGGTAATGCCAGGTAAGACATGTACAATGTGTCACAGGCAACGTACATGCGAACAGGACGAACATTGACATTCTGTCATGTGTAAACTTGACATACGTATCGTACGCTATGCAGAGGTCACTAGGAGTCCACAGAAGCACTGTAACTCTGCATTGCAGGTGGAAGCAGTGTTCCAGGGAACCCCAAGCGAACATGCATGCAAACAAAGTTACAGTAAGCAGGGCTGGAAGTAGTTCATTGTACAACAAAGAAGGGGTAACACTAACAGTAGGTAACAGTGCAAATATGTAGGCACTATCAGCATGTACCCAGGAATGCACAGCGCAGATGCCCACGGTAGAACTGATATTATGTCATAGTTAATTGTGATTTGGATTACATTGGTACTGCACTCATATCAACATGTGCAAACATCCACATTGCATAGTCGTTGTGGGCAACTTGACACCATTACTGTACATGTCCATCATTGCATATCACTACTTGCATTAGCTTCCCCCCTGTGCTACCCATGTATGTGGCTATCTGTTGACATCCTTACCACTGGCATGCAATAATGTGCAGCTGTTACACTTTGGTATGTACTATGGGTGCAAATAACAATTCAGGACAGTCATACGGTTACTGCATCAGGCATGCTGGGATATACACACAGTCATATCAGCACACTGTACTGTTACCAACATGATACTACTAATACACTTCTATGTAGTCACCCTGTGCATCAGCAATGTGTTTACCTGTTCCGACAATGATGTTGGAGATTGCAGGAGGTGGCACAGTGTCATCATATGCACAGGGTGTGAATTAGGTATGCCTGAGTCTGCCACTGATACCACCAATTGACATGTGTGTGTATGTGTGTTGGTGAGGGACAGCAGTACAGGGTGGGGCACTGTTGGTGCAGTGTGTGCATGTATGTGGTGGCCCTATGTGTTAACATTTAGCATGTGTGTATGCACGCACACAGTTCCACCTCATGGCTGCCATATACAGGGGTTTGTGGACAGCCACATACTGCACCTGGCAGGTCATACAGATCAGTGTCTGTGGGCACGGACACGGTACCTGTGCCTGGCAGGGGTGCTACGGACTGTATCCAGTACTAAGCCAGACTGGTACTGTTATCAGAAGCGGGAGTGTGTTGACTGGACACAGGTCCCTGTTGGGACTGTCCAGAGCCACGTGCATGTGGTATCCTGGGGCGTTCCGATGACAGCACAGACCCAGCATTGCTGGGGCTGCTGCTGGCACTATGGGGGTGTGTGCGGGCCTGTTGTCATCCGCGCCGACTGCCAGCTGCTGCTGTTGCTGGCATACGGCCACGTCGACGCCGCAACCGCCCACCATTGCCCTGGCTCATGGACATTTGGTTGTGGAACTGCTGTAATATGTCCCCACAATGTCTGTCTATGACATCGGTGAAATTACGGATAGCATCCGCAATGTCACGCATACTGTCAGTCATGGCTGTGCGACATGCTCTCAGCTCCCTCAGACCCTGTCTGGTGTACCTTTCCATACGTGACTGTGCCTGCATGACAGCCCGAAACATAGCTGAGGTTGACAGACCTCTTTGGGCACATCTGCCAGAGGCAGTACGCCCACGGATGCTCCCACAAGAACCCATGGGCAACTGTCTGTGTGGTACCATCACAGGCCCCTGCCCATGGCTGTGTGGGGTAGCATGTGCCACAGATACCACATTACCCTGGTCAATGCCCACTGTATCCTGTCCATCACCTGGTGACAAAGGATGTACTGGCAGGATGACTGTGTGCAATGATGGGGTTGACAGCTGTGCACTGTCAATTGGCTGACCAATGGCGGACCCTGACACACCTTCCTGTACCATTACACAGATATCATCATTACCAGTACCTGTGGCACCAAATTCAGATTCCCTGCTGCAGGATACCAGAGCAGCACCAGAACCTGTGGGAGGAAGACAGGAAACGCAGTTTACAGTGTCCACACAATGTTACCAGTGATGCACTTATGCACACATGCACACATGGACACAGGCACTCATACAGACATGCACATGTGGACACATGCACACATGCACACATGCACACAGGCACACAGGCACACATGCACATGCGCACATGCACACAGGCACACATGCACACATGCACACATGCACACATGCACACGTGGACACATGCACACATGCACACATACACACATGCACACATGCACACGTGGGCACATGCACACATGCACACGTGGACATGTGCACACATGCACACATGCACACGTGGACACATGCACACATGCACACGTGGACACATGCACACATGCACACATGCACACGTGGACACAGGCACACCTGCACACATGCACACATACACACCCCGCAGTATACATTCAAAGCACTACTGAGTTACACTAGTATTACTAGCACTATCAGGACTATTATAGGTATTGTTAAACAGACTCACCAGCACGGATGGCCTGCCTTGCTGTAACCCCAGAGGGACCTGCAGAAATGAGGAGATTAATGTCAGTGGGCACAACTGTGCCATTGATACTGCATATGATACAGTGCAGTAGTACACCAGTTGCCTTTCACATGTCAGATGCTGATATTGCCAATATCACACATGCACAATTACATACTATGTTGACAGCTACATACCACGGACACACCTTACACATGCATAAACTAAGTGTAGAGAACAGTCAAGTGTACATATGGCATATTACCTGCACGCTCCATGTCATGCTGCTGTGTGGATCCAGCCTCCATCATGATGCAGGTGTATTGCTGTTGCTGTTCCGGGGCTGGAGCCACAACACTTAGGAGTAGCCCCTCCAGTCTGGTGAGGACGGGATGTGTGGCCACCCCACCTCCTGTGGCAACCTGTTGCCTGTGGATATCCAACGCACGCTGACGGACATTTCTGATTAAATCACTGCAGTGATGTCGTACCTGCTCATATGTCCTATTATGCATGCCAATGTCATTTACCCTACGAACAAGGTCTTGCCACAGTGCAGCCCTCTCCTGCTGATTCTGGCTGGTGCGGGAAAACACTATGTCATACTCCCGCACCAGGCTCGGGTGTATCTCCTCATCTTCCGCTGCAGAGTAGGCAGGATTACGCTGATGCACCATCTCCCTGGAAGAGAACACAAACAGGATATCAGCAGACTATGTCAGCAATATATGGCGCACATACTATACATGATACTCAAGTGTAGTGATATACTACTACTCCCATATGTTGCATGTGTGTGTCTCGTGGTGGATACACAAGTACATGGCCAGATATCAGTGCTCAGCCAAC
Source organism: Protopterus annectens (assembly GCF_019279795.1). Taxonomy (NCBI): domain Eukaryota; kingdom Metazoa; phylum Chordata; order Ceratodontiformes; family Protopteridae; genus Protopterus; species Protopterus annectens. The sequence goes on from NC_056745.1 coordinate 1,059,527,657, forward strand.
ACCTGTGCAACAATACCTGCCACATTCCATACAACATAGTAGCATGCCCCATCGGTCAGCACACTGCAACAGGTCCAATGCACAACCGCACTCTAGGGGTTCATACCAAGGTACTGTATGTGGAACGCCATCCACTAGTGTGATGTGGACACAAGTTACTCGGTCTGGATATACATATCCCACTACCACCACCAGCACAGTAGACTACTTTGATATGTATGTAATTAGACAGTTATTCACTTGTTAGGACTGAGATGGTATCCATGCAGCCCACTGGGCCAGTGGAAGCCACAACCCACACTGCTGACCCCTTTGCGAATGCTTACCATGGACATCCCACAGATTGCATGGAACTTGCACACACATTTCTAACCCAGACCCTATGCACAAAAGTTAGGCATCCTGTCCGGTGGACCCCAGCCAGAGGCAGATTGTATAACAATAGCAGGAGGCTACTGCAGGACAGAGCAGATTCACATTAAGGGAAGGCATCTGTGGTCAGCACTGGTAATATGCTACGGTCTCTCATAACAATGGCCATGGCCTACTCTGGGTGGGAAATGGCCACAAACACTATAGATAACCACAAGGCCTTCTTCAGTTATGTTACACATATGGACCACATGCCTCAGATATGCTCTGAGTTAATACACACCTACTTAACATTCACCGAACACACAGATATTGGCAACATTCTTGCAGACAGGTTCGGTGCACGTATCCCCCCTCCTTCTCCCCCACAGGTTGAAATACTTATCACAGCTAAATGTAACCTCCCTATCATCTCACATGTCCAGGTGAGGGCCGCCCTCAGCAAAGCAGAACACACAGCATCACTGTGACCTGATGGTATCCCTGGATGTGTGCTACATGCACTCCAAGAGAACATACAACCGCATAAAAAGACTGATATTTACCCTCGGCCGTACTACAGGATATGTACCTGGACACTGGCATACAGCAACAGTGGTCCCACACCACTAAGGAGGCACCTCTACTGACCCTGGGAACTACCACATCATAAGCATAACTGGCCTGGTCTGCTAAGCTATGGCATTATTCAGTATGGGACGCATATACAGAGATATTGGGTACCTGCAGACACTTGTTCAAGGCCAGTTTGCCTTTGGGATGGGCTGATCCTGCCTTTTGAACCTGGCTGACCTTTCAAAACAGTCACTACAGCCATTGATGAGGGCAAAGCACAGACAACTGCTGCCAGGATCATGGCCTAACACTGACTGACATGTAATGTACACTCAACATATCACATGGACATACCTATAGATACAGACCTATGACACATTTGGAGGGTTCACAGTATGCAGACTATTAACCTGCTACTTTACATTACCTGTGTTTGTCGCAGCTGGTTGCATTATCACTACTTCTGCTTCCTGCTGCTGCTGGCATGGCTTGCTACTGTCACTGCTGACAGCTTAGACTCAGTGTGTAGCGTGTGTATTTTTTTTTTTTCTCTCACTCTCTGTCTCTGTCTGTCTCTCTCCCTCTGTCTGCTTCCAGACAGTGCAATGAACGTATTGCATGTGTGGAGTGTTAGTACAGGATGCTTTTGTAGGTATCTGCATAGGTCCATGTGATGGCCTCTACACCAATTGTAAGCCAGCATTTGCTAATTGCATGCAGCCAGTTGTGTACTGATTGCAGTTCTCACTGTGATTTCAGGACAGTGCTATAAAAGGGTATGTGAGATAGGCGTTGCCCTTTCAGATTGTAAGGGCGGGGACCATGCTGGTATGCTGTGGACACTGCCCTGTGAGTGTAAAGGTTAGTATCTCTCTCATTATTCGGGCTGTGTTGTAGATTCACATTTCTCCATTCCTCTCTCCTGTTCCCTGTAGTAAGTGTGTCTGCACAATGACACCTACAACTATATATAGATATATACATATATATATATATATATATATATATATATATATATATATATATATATATATATATGTAAATATACATACATTTATATATGTACATTAACTGACATTATTACCTACTAGCTACCAACTAGCATGGCTGTTTCTGTTCACACACTACTATTATGGAAATCCACTAGTTTTGACAGTAATTCTAAATGACATGCTTTGTGTACTACACATCCTATATTCCCTTTACATTCATTCCTACTATTACATGATATATTTATTTTAGCACAATGTTCTTGTATAACAGTCATGGCTTAGTAGTAAGTCATGCAGAGTACTGTTTCCAAGGTCCTGGGTTTGGGACTGACAGTGGGATTTTATTTTGCTTTTGAACTGACTACAGGACCTGTCAATCAGAGTGACTAAGGCACTTTTAAGCAGTTGTAACCGGGTTAGCACACCTGCTTACAACCGCTTAACAGTGCTTACTCTGTTACATACCCGCACTATTTTCTTTGAAAGAAATGAAAATGGGGAGACAGGAAAGTGGTGAAAAAGGGATCACAAAGAGGGTAAGACAGTAGGGAAACAAGCTTGGGATTTGCAGGAGGGATGTAGGTAAGGCCCATAGCTGCCCATTTCTTCATCAGCAACAGCTGTGCATATGTATCTAATTTGGTGTGACATTTGAAACCTTCCACCCCTGAGAGGGGTGTCAGGACAACAATAATACTTGTTGTACAGCCAATTGTAATTGATAGTTTCCATGTCCAGCAGACATGTGTGCAGAATGGGCAGCTATGTATGGGGCGTAATTTGTTTGTGGGTACAGAGTGCCCTTTTTTTTTTTTTTTTTTTTTCAGGTGAGAGTGGTATGTCAGGTGAAGGAAGTCGGTATAGCTGGGGAGGTAGGTTGGGTAGGTCAACAGACAAGACAAACAAGATGCATACAGGGGCGGTGTATGACACGTGTGGGGGGGTTACACAATTGATGGGGACGGAGGTTTTGATATCCAGAGCCCATGAGCCCACAGATGGCAACAGTGGAACTGATATCCCCACCCATGGGCAGTTGCCACTGTTCCTTCACTGCCCAGGATGGGGCTGTGCTGGGGGCTGTGTCGGCCGGGCAACAGGCATGCCCGTAAGTTGTGCCACCTGTGCCTCAAGCTGGTGTAGGGGCCCAAGAACAGAGTCCTGGATCTCCCTACGCACAACAGTCTGGATGCTACGGAGGGTGAGTGGTGGGTCTCCTCCAGCCACGCTTGCAGAGGGTGGACGGGCCCCATCACCTGCAGCGCTTTCACCCGCAGGTGGCACAGGGCCACCGGAGGAGGGTCTAGACTGGGCACTAGTGCCAGGTGCACTCGCCAGCTGAGGTTGGAGAGGTGGATCCGCTGGAACCCGCCATCCCTGTCGTCCTATGTTTTGCATTATGTCATGACAGTTTGGGTTAGTAACATACAATACCATTCGCAATTAGTTGTAACAGCATGCATTAGTATTCCCATTAACCAAACACCCAGATATTCACACCATTAAACAGCGAGCATAACACATGCATAATTTGGACAGCAATACACAGTCCAACAACATGCAGGGTTTATTGATGACAACAGGCCATCAGGTTTGGATGTATGAACAGGGCAGATGCATCAACGGACATGTAAATATTTATGACCCAACAGGACAAATGTCCAGGGGTGTTAATTGTGATTGCACATACCATTTTCACGTGGAATGGGTTATATGTGGTTATAGGGTGGGGTGAAGAAAATAATATTAACACCTTCTAATACCAATACATATGCTGTACATTTCTTATAGCTGCACATATATACACACTACTGTTCTAACTATAGTTTCCTATATGATAACTACTTCAGCTTGGTGATAGGACTGTTACTGCTACATCAATATACATTTTATTGTTATTCATACACATTCATATCTAGCTTTGTTCAGCTACATCATCCTGCTACATTTGCTTTATATAGCTATAGACAACTGTGAATGTTTGGTATATCAGACAATCATACTATCTGCATATTGCAGACTGAGAGCAACATATCCAGATTTTGGGATACACATTCCAGCTGCAGCAACACTTCGAACATATTTCGCTGTTTGGTTTTGCTTCTCACATGCATTTCATTCTGTACTGACTGCAGTATACTTTATTCAGGAGTTATTACTACTTTATTGCTGGATTCATGACACTTTCTCACACTCTCTCACTTGTTTTCATTTTACTATTCAGGATGGTACTTACTTCTAGGCTTTATTGACATGTTTTACCTGTAGTTATTGCAATCCTTTCCAGCAGTCTCACTTCTGATATGTTTCAGTATTTCAACAGGGGTATATTTCACACGTGATTTGCTCATCTTGTGCAGCTGTACTTTTCAGCCTGCTGCAGGTTGTGTACTATTATATTGCAGGTGGGGCATCTTTATTTCAGACTTTATTTCAGACATTTTGATTTTTCTGTTTGGATTACAGACTGCAACACACTTTTGTAATCAAGCAATACTTGCAAAACTCTTACACTTGTTACTTGCACATTCTATTACTTAGTGACTACACTGCACTCTTTTGATAACTGTCATACTTTTATATTTTTTTACAGTTACTGGGAGAGGATTACTGACCTGCCTGGTGGCACAACCGCACCAGCCTATCGCCATAGGCTCTGCGGTTTGCAGAACGGACACCTGCAGCTGTAATATAAATGAAGTAATATTGGAATACACATCTCCATAATATCAGCTAGTTTAATGTCTTACATACATAATTACATGTAACTTACTCAGTAGTGGGGCGTTGGGCATTTGCCGGGCCACCTGGATCCAAAGGTTCAATTGGTCCTGCTTGCATCTCTTCAGGTCCGCATGGTGGTGATGAACCTGCTCACCAGTCCTTGGAATCCCTGTGGCACTGGTGAGATCATGAGCCAACCGGTCCCATGCCTCAGCCCTATATGCTCCCCACAGAACGTGGCCCTGCCTGAGTTGGGCCTCATGATTGTGGACTAGGAGCCAGACCATGTATCTGGACTCCTCAATGCCCCACCTCTGTGCTCAAAAGCAACTACCCTCACCTACTCCTGTCATTCTGGCTGCAAGTCAGTTCTACAATCGTTTATGCTATGTATTCCCGCCTATAGGGCTTATATAGGCCGTTTTTCCCGCACATATCTGTGATTGGCCATTTTGGAATTGTATCAACTTGACAAAACCTGCTTTGTCATGCTCCACTTTGTATTCATTCCTATATATTTGCTATTACTGCATTTGTAGGTACTGCTGTCATGGTTTAGTGGTTCAGTACCTTGACTATGGTGTATAGTATTCTGGGTTCGAACCTGGCCACTGCTTTTTATTTTTTATGACTGTCTAGACAGGCTGAGGGGTGTGTCTGTGTAAAGGCAGTTTTGATACGGCTTGCTCAACGTTGCCCATCGGTTAGCTTGTTGGCGCAGTATGCAGCTCCGCGCAAACAGGGTACACTCGTTTACGCCTCATTTGGCTATCAGCACGCATATTACGCTCAGCTCAGCTAGGGTCACACAGCTTCAGTGTGTTAAACCACTGCTCACCTACTGGCACTCATTTTGCACCTGTTAAACCACTGCTCACCTACGGGCACTCATTTTGCACCTGTTAAACCACTGCTCACCTACGGGCACTCATTTTGCACCTGTTAAACCACTGCTCACCTACGGGCAGATGCACTCACCTTGTTAAACTGTAGCTAAGCTATAGGCACATCTGGCATTTTTTATTATTTTATCTCACATTTCTTCAAAATAAATGGACTATTTCATTACATTATACATGAACTATGATTTTATATGTGTACATGTTTGTCAGGGACTTGGTTCGTGCTTATTTTACTAGAAATAAAAATTGGTGTTGTGGGGGTTCAAACCATGAATGCCTGCTCTTCAGCCAACGTCTCTACTGCTATGCTATTGCTTCTTGGCTTACTTTGCTTATTTTGTTCTTATATCCTTTTCCACTGACTGCTAACTGTGGCTTAGCTACAGGCATGCCCGCGCAAACGAGCTCACTCATGGGCAAACATCTTTACGATTAAAAAAAAATATATAACATGTTCATTTATATATTTTATGTTCATAGTCTGTGGGGGCATGTGTTGTGTTGTGTTTATTCACATTTCCATGGCCTCTGTCATGGGTGTTTACTTTGGGCAATTTTACTCTTCTGGGGTCGTGTCCGCTTGCAGGGCTCAGCCTATGGATACGCCCCCTACTGTCTTCCATGGACCGTTTTAGCCTTAGGTGTGATTCAGCATGCTCTCATGAATATGCAGAGCATGCTGACATCACTCCGTTTTACTGCAGCCTCCGTGTAAGAGTTATAACTCTTACACGGAGGCTTCATGAATCCTGCCCCATGCGTTTGGCCTGCTTAAGTCACAGTTCTGGTACCAAGATATATCTGTGAGTGTGCGTTTGGCCTGCTGAAGTCATGGTTATGGTGCCAAGATACATCTGTGGGAGTCCAGCAGTACAATCCAAGGACATGTATAGAAATCTTTACAGTATATGCCATACTTTACAACATAATCCTGTGGAAATAGCTGCAGTAGGATCAGCAAACAGAAGGAGCACACATCACACCACCAATGAAAAAGTCACCACAGCCACAGGCAGATGAGGAATCAAAGGGGAGAGCCACCAGCTGCTGTAGGTGTAGGCAGACAGACATAAATGTGCTCAGTATACCCTTGGATTGGCAAAGAGACAATGCATAGCACACTCACCCACCACCTAGGGACCTAAAACATTCCTCCTTCTCAAATACATATAGTAAAATGCCAATCAACTCTCACAACCTTTATCTCCTCGTGTATTGGCTGTGTACTGCTTGCATCAAACAGAGTTAGTCCTGGACTAACACTGTGGCAACTGTTGTATTTACAAGGTAAGTCCTGAACCTGGAGTATATTATTTAATAATATCTTGGCATATCCTTTTATTTTGTCACTTGTTACAATAAACAAGTAAAATGTGGGATAGGTGTACAAACATTACTGTGTACAAACACTGTAACATGTGACAGCAGACACTTATTGGACTTATATGTATTCATTAGTAAGTCGTAGGCCACAGGCATCAAAGATTCACACAGTCATACCTCTCAAAAGTACTGATGATCACTGCGTGCCCACAGTTTAGCCCCATATGTTTGTACTGGAAAACCATTGAAGAGAGAAGTTAGAAAGTAATGATGCACATTGAAGTTTCTGACTTCACAGCCCTCATAAGCTCAAACAACAGACAAGATGCAAAACAAGAAAAGAAACAAGAGCAACATATCATTGTTTGTGCCATAACAGTAACTCACCTTTGCTTTGTCCCCTCAACAGAACAGTTGTACCCTATTATGTGCCATTAAGAGTAACTCACTTTTGCTCTCCCTCAAACTGCAGACTATGCTTGCTTGTGCCATCCAACCTGCCCTTCAGTTGTTGGCAAATGCATATCATATTATTGCCAGTTATTACCTTCACACATTTTAAGGGTAATGATATAGCATGGCTTACAGACCACTTGTCTCAGAGAACTAGTCAGATAACTGATGAATGACCAGAAAACACAGAAATGTTAGAGCTATATATTTGCAAGCAGTAATCATGACAGGTTGTGTGATCAGTAAGTGAACTCTGTCCAAATATAATAAAAAAAAGGTTCAGAGACTAGTATTAAGCTAACCGCCCTTGTGGGGAATTTTAAGCTTAGCCAATTACCCGATGTGAGACTCAAACAGTACACCTTGTATCTGTAATGCAGATATCTTAACCATTATACCAACCATCCCCTGGCAGGTCATAGTTTGATATCAATATATATTCTTTTGCATTTGTTTTTGTGATGAATAGCTTCAATTCTTTACTGCAAAGTTATTTGTGTGGCAAAAAGGGAAGGCACCCATCCTGTTTTCTGAAGATTCATTGGAGTGAGTTGAAATCCAGACCTATGCAGACTTATCTCATGTGTACTAAACTTTTCTACTATGTATGTCATAGATTGCTTTTCCTCATTTCTACTGTTTCTCCTTTTTTTCTTTTCTTGTATACTAAATAATACTAAAAACCTGACAGAGAATAGACACTTTGCCAAAAATGAAGAGGAGGTTGGATGATAATGAAACAGAACCTACGAATTATGCACTGCTTACTTGCATTTCCAACCTTGACAGACCTGCATGCAACACTTTGCAAGTCTAACCTTGCCACACCCACCTGATGTAAGCATTCAGTTGTCATACCATAAAGACAAGCACTGAGGGAGTGCCTGCAGTATGTTTACATCCCTACACATATCCAATTTCTTGGGATTCAGCAGTTCTAATGAGCTTAGATGTCATCTGCATTTTCACCATGTTGACAGCCTTGAATCTACACTGTTGATAACTGTGTAGCTAGGGAAGCTGAAGGGCAGCTGAATATTGAACACAGAAGGGAGGATATAACTTTGGCATAAATCTGCACAGAGTACTTCTGTTTTTTAGATGAATATGCCTACATTTAATCAGCTACACATTGTATATGCTGACATGTAACTATGAATAATCTGTTTAATGTTTTTTATATTTATTTTGATTAGCACACACCTTTAGCTGCCTGCTGCATTATTACAAAGTACTGTTCATTTGGGGGTGGGGGAACAAAGCTACATTTCTGTTCTGGCACAAAGAAAAGATTTATGTTGCATTTGGTACTCTCCTTTTGTTGCATCCAACCTTCAGTCTCTTTGTTAACCTTTAAACAGCTATAAACTTTAAAGATTAGAGTTCTTGAAATATTAGCATTGTGTAATGACTTCATTCAAAACCATACTTTTCAACTTATTAGAGCAACAACATAAAATAATAGTTGGATAGTATAGTAGTAGCATTGTCACCTTACAGCAAGAAGTTCTCTGGTTTGATTTTTAGCTGGGGTGCCTCCTGTGCAGAGGCTGCATGTCATTCATGTGGCTTTCCTCCCACATTACGAAGACATGCATCTGGAGCATTTTTTCCTGGGCATCTGCTGAAAATTGGCTTTGTTCCAAGTTGGACATTTCCAGTTAACAAATGTTAAATAAAGCTGCACAAAATCATAAATAATAGAGGGCTAAAAAATAGAGATACTTGTTTTTTTAAATATTGTACTTACAAACTTAGAAAGTTGATAGAATAACAAGCTTTGCATTAGCAATAATTTTCTGAAGGGTATGAAGTCTGAAACTCAAATGTCTGTCTTTATTTTCTGACTTCAACCATCATTAATTTTACAAATTGCCAGAAGAAAAAAAAACAATTTTATGAGAAACAGACCAAAAATATGACAAAACAATCTGGACATTCTGTGAAAATCTGTAAAGTTGAGATATGCTCAGAACTATAAATCAGTACAGGTAGACATTGCTTCTAAGGGAATAAAGAAAACAGTTGATATAAGTTGACACATTTTCTTCAGATATAAGATATATCCTTTTTTTAAGAAGGAAAACCCCTTCACTATTCTCACCTGATGTTTACCACATGCATGTAGTTTTTTTATTTCATGTTTTTTTATGAATAACTGATAGTCAATGTGGAAAATGCCTGTGACAGAGATAATAAAGATAACCACACATAATAATGATTACAGCTGGTTCCAGTTGCCCTTGTACACCAGAGGAATTAGTAAAGAAAATACTAATCATGCATCTATGTACTAACAATGTCTAGGTCAAAATTTATGCTAAGTTTCATATGATTTTTAGGATACCCCCATTCTGCTTTGAGTTGACCCATCTAGAAGGCATTTTAGATCAAGTGTGGCAGAAAAGCATTTCCTAGAGCTAAGATGTTTATCCTTGTTTAGTTTTACCATCTCATAACAGTTAGCTGTCACAATTTAGGGTCAGTTCTGTACAAATCTCACACATTTTACATTGTATTCTATCAATGTAGACTCCTTTCTGTGGCTGTATTCCAAATGTTTTGGAATACAGACAGAACACCAGCATGTAGTTTACATGCTTGCTTTTTACATTGCTGAATTGCTCCACAATGTTTCCTGGGTTGATTAGCATGCCATTCATCTGCTTATGCAGCAATTAGTATGCCGTGGTGTTTCAGTTGTTACTGAGTGGGTGTGCGCCTCTACAAGGTGCTTACCGAATTAAAATTTTCCCGTTGCCATGTGTGCAGCACACAGTGACACAAACACAGTGAACAGCCACTGTGTAGGCTGCATGGAATCCCCAGATTGTCTATGTAAAATAGAAAGGCAGGACTGCATCCTTTAAAACAATATACATACCTTGTGTCCAGTTGAAATCCTTGTCAGCTACATTGGAAATAAACTGTGCTGACCCAAGTATTGTGTTTTGCTTACTTCTGTTTTAATTGCTTGTTATTCTAACTGCTTTTTATTTTTCATAATGGATGCAGTGCTTGTAAATACTTGTATAAGGGGCCTGGGAGATGACAAATTTACAGGTTACCTATGTCCATTAGAGACATGGCTGTCACACCAGGTATGAATGTCTGTTCCCCATTCAATTATCCAAGTTACACTTGAATTTAGTTAGGAAATAATTCTGCTTCCCATGGATGGAGAGTCTGTTCTAGAAAATAGGTAGTCTTCAAGATACATGTCTTTCCAGCAGGTCCTAGTTTTATGACAGGCAAAGTTTAAGTCTTTAGAATGGGTAATTATGGTGCTGTTTATTTTATGGATATGCATGTGGTCCATCAGAGTGGGGTCTGACAATGCCTTGTATGCCATGCATAGATCTCCCCTTAAAAGCCTGTAGTAGCAGAATACTAGGATAGGGCCTTGAGATGGTCTGCATAGGACATGTTACTTATGCCCTGTATTCTTTTAGTGAGAAACCTCTGTGGATGTTCCAGTTGTTGATTATACCTGGTTAGGTACATACCAAAGGGGGCATTGTACTCAATGATAGGTCTGATGAATGCCGAATACAGTGAAACAATGACTTACTTTGACTTAGATGTCATACCTTTATTTATAAGTTGTACAACACAGAATGATTTCCTCAAATCCTTAGTCATCATTTCTGTTTATATATATATATATATATATATATATATATATATATATATATATATATATATATATATATATATATATATATATATATATATATATATATATATGTGTGTGTGTGTGTGTGTGTGTGCATGTGCCACTAAATAGAATTACTTGTCTAAATGTAAATATATTTATAGTATTGTTTGTACACTAATCTGTGAGTACACTCCTCATTTAGCTTCTTCTGCCTCTTACTTATTTTGTTTAAGTTGCCATTGTCTTGTGTTATGCTGTCCAAATGTGCTCTGTTATTGGGTTTGCATTCATACACACCCTGTTGTTTATATGATGAGCACATTCCTACATGCACCTCTTTGCAGATGTGAATGCTAATACCAAATAAGTCTTTAGGCTTTGCATAATGTATACACACTGGTTAATGAAATCCAGGATCAATGTATGCCATCTGGATTGTTGCCTACCTATACAATCTTCATTTTTTCATAATTTATTTGTGTATTTTATGTGTATCAAAGACTATTTCTAAAAATGCTATTCTCCTTCATGAACTTTATATGACACTTTTTTTCCTATGGTTGTATGACCATAGGGTTGTGGGGATTGAAGCCCCAATATAGGAGTGCAAGGCACTGTGTTGTTTGCAAGAGCTATTTTTCAGGTATTTTTCACTGTATACAGTTTTCTACTAATTGCTTTTTTCTCCACATTTCACACTATACAGATGCATTCCCTTGTTAGTGCACCTAAAAAGCACCAACATAACACATAAACTTTCCAGTTTTAATTTTGGTTATAATTTTGATTTTGGCTTGACCCCCTCCTATTTCCTTCTTAGTTTCCCATTTTTACTAAATAAACTCCTGCTGTCCCTTGGCTTGTTCACCTGTATTGTATGCGTAAGAATCCCCTTCTATACTTTAAATAACGTCCCTACCCTACTCCAGGTTTCAACACTTAGCTGGTTTTCTTTTTCTTCCTTTCATGAATTATAGCATACTTGCTGCAATGCCCCTACTTTCCCCCTTTCTTATCCAAACTTTTATCCCCTGATGGATGTCTAGCAGATTTCTCTGCACCACTTCATTTGACAACTTGCTTAGTACAGCAAAGGCTTCTGGAGTATGCATCATCTTTATGCCATTTACTCTTCCTGACATAATACGTTTTTGCATTTTCTCTTTTTAATATTTCTTTTACTTTTTCCCCTCAAACTCCTCTATTTTCCTAACTTTATCCTTTGTTATTGACCCTCCTAATAGACTCAAATTAATCAGGTGTCACACCTCCTTAATCTCCACATCATCTCCATCACTTTGATTTCTTATTCCTAATATTCCTAATATCACTGCCCTTCTTCCTACTGTATCTTAATGTCGGTGCCCTTTCAAATCTTAAAAATCCTGGTACCAGTCTCTTTAAAGCTGCTTCTGTGTGTATGGATATCAGCACACAATCATCTGCATACACTACAAGTTTGGAGTCTACTTCCTTCTCCTGTTCCAGTGAAGCTAATACTTTTCTTTCCATAATTGCCAGCTATTTCTCCATAGTCATTCTAAACAGGCATGGCGACGTTGGACATCCCTGGCTGGTACTTTTTTATCTCCACTTTACCCTACACCCTCCTTTAATTTATCATTTCCAGCTCTGGATTATTATGTAGTACTTTGACCCATCTAGCCTATTGCTCTTTTACACACCTTTGCTCAAAGTTTTTCTAATTAAAAAAGTCTCAACTTATGATGATTCATGCTTTCTGTAAGCCAAATAGCAAGATTCCTCCTGTTTCTTCATCTCTCTCTCTCTCTGTCCTTTCTAATCACCTAATAAAGTCCGCCAACCCCACAGCTTATCTATAGCTGACCATTCCTTTATGTAACCATGCTGCTCTTTCTGTATAATAGTATGCTAGACCCTGGGCATCTTGTCTACTGAAATCTTGGCTAGAATATTTATGTCTGTGATTTTTGAGATATGGACCTGTAACTGCCAGGCTACTCCATACCTCCTCCTTCTCTAGGTATAAGCACAACCCTCGCTGTTCTCATCGATGCTTATATGCCTTCCTGTGCCCTAGTCTTTTGATACTACTCAGTTAAAATATTCCTGATACTCTCACACAATATGTAGAATTTCCTCTGTTTAACTATCAGGATGCCCTCATTTTCTTTCTCTTTCATTACAGAAACATCTATCTTGTATCTCTGCCTCACTCAACATACCTCACCTGCCTGAAAAACTATCCAATCTGCATGTCTGCACCAGGGAAGTCCCACTTTTACTATATATGCCGGGATGGTGAAGTGTTAGCATTGTTGCCTCACAGCAAGTGGTTCTCCTGTTCGATTCTTGGCTGGAGCGCCTTTTGTGTGGAGTCTGCATGTCCTCCCCATGGTCGAGTGGCATTTGAAAGACATGTGTAGAATGGGCGTGCCTTCGCTGAAGGTTGGGCGTTGAGTTGGCACCTCGGCACCTGTAAAAAATCTACTGCTAATCATTAGCGGACCGGAGTTCTGCTGTGAAGACCCCTAACTGGGACAAGCCGAAAGAAGAACAACAACTACATGTACTTGCCTCCATATATATCCACTCGCTTACTGTCATATTAAAGTCATCATTATTAAATCTCCTTGTTTTCCTAATTTTTTTATTGTTCAAATAAATTACTCTAAAATTTGTAATCATCTTAGGTACATTCACACACTGCACAAACTCAGCTCTCAAAATCAAGTAAAAAAATAGAAAATTATATTAATATTGCTTAACATAAGCAAATTTATCTGACAACAGAACAGGAAAATTTCACTTGCCAAGACAAGTAAATATTTCTAACCTCCAAACCCCCACGGGCATCTTAAAACTAGTACATTTAGACTTAAAACAAGTAAATTTGTTTAGTACAAAGAAAACAAATTGAGATTTATTTTCTGAATATGTAGGAAAGTTTGATTTAATTTAGAAAGTGCTAGCCATTGTCTTAAAACATTTTTAGGAATTATATCTTAAAACCATTGCAACCAGACTAAAACCAAGTATTTTTGTTTAGATGCAAAGCAAAAGATAATTCCTTTTGTCTAAAATTGTGGAAAATTTTGCTTGAATTTAACATTCAGTGCTGGTTTAAATGTCTTGAAATGGGACAAAATACCCTGGAATTTACAGACAAAAGTACACTATATTACAGATTGACTGACTGCTTAAATAATTCTTTATCCTGAAACATGTATGGCAGAACAACATGCAAAAACAAGGCCATTGCTCACTGTGATAATGAGAACATCAGCATATGTAATATATCAAATGTAGTGACCTTATGAACAGACAAGCAGCAAACTAAAGGAACACCCTGCCAAACAATAAAAGATGAAATCAAATTTGAAGTTTGTTATGTCTTGCTCTACAAATGACACAATCATGACTGGGAATGAAAAAAAAGTTCTGTGCATTTCTGCTCAGCAAAGAACTTTTTCCACTCAGCCATTGCTTTTCTATATGAAGAGGTCATGTCACGGTCATGGATGGCATGTGACAATACATCAGTCTGCAGCACAGAGAGAAGTGTCATAATGCGCTTAAGATATGTAATAACATCCCATGAGATGCATCGCACTTTCATAAATGCCCTCTTTTGGGAAGGTCACCAAAGGCATGGTCCCAATAGCCACTAAGCAGTTGGTTTTACAGACAATCATGAGAGGGCTGAAAAATGGCCTTGCTTGAAGAAAGGTGATGGGGTCTTCTTTGCACTCACCAAAACAAGGGAAAAATAAAACATATTCTGACCACAAAAGTGATTCATTGTAATTTATGCTGAAATAATATATACAATTATTAATAATTCACAAATTTCTTACCTCAAGGATGTGACGCATAGCCTCACTTGCATTTAACTTCTTGGGTGGAGCCACAGGTGATGGGAAGATGTCTGGTAATGCCTTTATCAAGGCAATTGAGTGCTTCACTGTTAAAAACAAAAACAGACATCTGATTTACTGTGGCCAGTTGTTTTGAAAGCCACATAGTGGTTCAGATTTTTTGAATGCAGGAAAATTTAAATTTTGATACAATGTCAATGAAACAATTGACATTCAATACCACAGTATATCTAAATCAAAGCATACTTACATTGGAGTTTTGTTTGCCTGCTGTAAAGTTTTTTCAGTGATAAAGAAATACTTTAAGACATATGCAGAGTTTAATTTTTTGATAAGTTTGGGATAATTACTGTGTAGTGGTAGCCCAGTCTCAATAGTCAAGACTGAACTGGAATTGTATGTTGTCCAGTAGTTACCATGAAAAATGAATTAAATTACATGATCAAATCAATATGTTCCATGAGTTTGACAACCCTATAGTAGGAGGTACTTATTATCCATACTCAGAATGTTACCTACAGTATGATGGTATAAGCCCAAGTTTGCAGAAGCAAACAAGAGCTAATAATTACATTTGACCAGCAATGATGGCTTCATGAGCTTTCTAAATACTGCATAAAACTGTCTTCTCATAAAAGGTCCCCCAGCAGGTCTGCAAATCAATTAAACAGGAGTTTCCTTGATCAAGGATCCATCAGAGCTCATCCATAAGCTGATATGCACACACAGCCAGAGAGTGAGAGAGTGCAATGTCAAATATATAAAAGTTTTAGCTGGGTAAGTAAGGATTAGACAGAAAAGGTCAAAAGTTTTAATATTTTTGTGGGTATTCAAATTTAATAGAGCAAAAATAGCTCTGGGGACTCCTTGTTTTCCATTTCTGTTGCAAAAGCATAGAATACAATCCCCGTAGACTTAGGAACGCTGAAAACAAAAATAATTTCAAAAAAACTCCTCCAGTCCCATTTACATAGTTCTTGGTTATGTAATTGTTCTGACCCTAGGTAGCTTCATGCAACTAGATAATATCATAATTTAACCTTCTATGAATGCGTACAACTCCTTTGTATACTCTTAACCAATGTGTGTTTACTGTAGTAGCCACTAATGAATGCAATCAAATGACTGAACAAAATGTCGTTTCAGCTGTATTGTTTATTGCAACACACTGTGATCCTTATTTTTTACTCATTTCTTGGCCTTGAAACTGAACTTTTGACTGTACTGCACTTTATTAACGTGTATTATATTTACTGTATTTGATGTACTAATCTTTGTGGAGCTTTTCTTCCCAGCCTACGCTGAAACCGGGATCCATGCCCAGTAGGACTTTCCTGGTAAACAAATGTATATTAAATAAATAAATAAATAATACATTTTCCAGGTTTCATTCTTCATTCATTATTGCGACTCAGCTGATATTGCTACACCATATCTCATTTAGAATTTGGTTACATATATGTCTACTGGGGTTACATACATGTCTACTAGGGGTAGGGAGGGTGGCCTACTGGCTAAGGTGTTTGCCTTACAAACACAAGGTGTAGGGCTTGAGTCTCACAAGGGATAATTGGCTAGGCTTAAAATGGCTCAGAAGTATGGATATGCTTGAAGTATCTTGGTTGGCTTGCCCCACTCGTTAGTAGCATCAGTGTCAATGAAGGCACATCTTGCTTGGAATTCAAGGTCCAGGATCTGTGAATCTTGAGTCTGAGCTTGCTTTTGTACATCTCCTGTAAAGTTTTATAATGTCTTGCCTGTTTCTTTAGACTATCTGTCATTGCAATTAACACACAGAGTGAAATTTAATGCTTTCTTTGTAGAAGTTGCATTTATACAAAAACACTTTCAGTTTGTATTGTTACCATCCAACTGGTCAAGGTCTAGGGTGCTACATTAGTGATCCCTCTATCACAAAGGTGATAGAGTCATCAATATAATCAGTGGACATCTCCTGGCTGCTTTGAAAGCTAAGGCATCATGGTCTCTTTCTTGAAGAGGTCGCTCCCTGCTTCTTTTTTTGGGGGTCATCATATTCTAAACCCTTTTCAGCAGCTGCCTCTTCACTGATTCCTAACAAGAAACAGACAAACAAAATTGTTAGTGTTATGAATCTTATTTAATAAAATTGAATCCAGACATTAATAGATACAAAGGTTGGCCTGATTTGCAAATAAAACACCTCCTAACACCTGTGTCAACTGTGTCAACTGTTTACACTTTAGCAGGCATTTGGAAATGCGAATAGTAGACTATTGACATAGCCACTGAGCTCCACTGAGTGCAGATTTGTCCCACAGCATTGGGTAGTACTCTATGAGATGCTTTGCTATAACAGTGAATTCACGGCTGCTTAGGTACTGCGAGGCATCCCCAAATGCTCTTTTAATGAAAATCATGATTGTCACGGTATTTCTGATTAATTGACAGCAAAGATCTTTGGAAGGACTGTCATCTCCTTCTTGTCCAGCATGTTGCTTTTCAAACAAGCTGTTTCTTGACTGCTCCAACTCTATGTCTGTGTATAAGACATACTGCAAGCTTAGAAGCTGTACATTTTTGTTGATACTATGCTGGTCTCTTGGCTTTGTAGAATAGTGGGTGGATGGAGCGGGATGAGGGCTAAGAGAGGGGCTGAAAACATATGTCCCACAGGAGGTGCCTGGTCTACATAGGTCTGATTCTTTGTCCTGTATATGGGAAACATATATTTAATGGTAATTATAAAGCAAAGAACAATGACTGTAAGAACAAGGAAACATAAAAAAATACAGTTGATAAAATGTACAATGGTCATGAAATTATTATTTGATAAAAAAATATACTGTGTAGTTATATTAAATGTTGTCACATGTGAACATTTATCACAAATATGATTACCTCACTTTCACCATGAGTTAAGTCTTCAAATGGTTCTCTTTCTGAAAAAGTGCTCTGGTCCAGGAAAGAGGTTACGTAAATCCTCCTTAAAGAGGCTGGGCAGCATGTCTGTGGTCATATCTGCAGCTGAAAACACATTTACTCACACAGTAAATGATCAAGAAACTTATTATTTTCAACAACTTCAATTAATTTAAAATTGAAGTTTTGCAGTAATGCACATCATTATAATATGTTTTTATCCAAGTTCTCTTAATGTGATTTTTACATCAATGAATAAAAGAAGTATAATGTGTCATGAAATGCAAAAGCACTAAAATGAAACATTTCACCCAATCAGTAATGTATGCAGGTATGGACAAGCACTAAAGTCAAACATCTCACAAAGGCATACCACAAAATACAAGGAAAGATACTATGTCTTACAACCTTGTTATCTGAAATGGACAAAAAATGTCACTTGTTTGTGGTACGGGAATAGCCCAGTAAGCAACTCTGTACTTGCTTTTCAGGTGTAGAAAACCTACCCAGTCAGCTAAAAGTTGAGTTGGATTTCTTGAGTAATTTATTGCTAACAGTCGACTTTACCAATTAGCACCTTGGGGGGCCCAGTGGTGTAGCTAGAGTTTGAAATGCCCAGTGCGATCTTTGAGTTTGCCACCCCTCGCCCCCCCCACAAAATGAAACATAGCTATTGTGGGGATTTTTCTGATCATACCTGTCAGTCCACAAACATTTAATACATAAAAGAGAAGCTAAGTGCTCCAGATTATGCAGAATGCTTCACAATTGGCCATAACTGAACCCGCTGTTCCACATTGAATAGCTTTGGCTCCACTACATAACATTTGGTTTATATACACTGCAATTACTGCTAATCAGCATCGGGCCCCCCACAGCATCCTCTCTTGTGGCAACCCCTACCCCTTCAAGGCAGCCCTAGGCATTCCAGTGTTCATGACTTGGCTATTTCTCCCAAGTTACTATAAGCACTGTTAAAACCTGTTGCATACTGCTTTCTTATTTACTTCTACAATAATTACAAATATTGAAATAAAATAGCACACACATTAATAGCCATAAACAAATAATACAGTCTCACAATGACAATAGACTTAGCATGACCAGTAAACTTCTCTGCCTTTAAATGCATTAAAATGGCATTAAAACTCAGAGTCAAATAAAATGCATCTGGCCAGTGGAGGATTACATTTATCTTTGGCTGTTTTCAAACCATAGGCTCCTTGCACACATTTTTAGGGCCACGCATACATGTATGTGTTCTTTGAATCACCGTCCTGATTGTATTAAATTATATTTCTTGTATAATACAGCACCACTTGTTAGAATGTGTTTTACATTTGTTGTTGTGAACGTTCTTTCAGTAAGCAATGAAACAAAATGTATAAGCCAATAATGACAAAACTACTCCTTTCAGAAAATTTCAAACATAAATGGATATTCAGGCATTTGTCATTACAATCCACCAATATCAGTCAATAAACACAAACTCTGCAGAAGTAAAAAATCATCTGAATAATCCCACATTAAAAACAACTGTAAGAGGTTGCTACTGGCAAAAAAATTTACATTTCGGTGTTTCATCTACACATTCAGTGCCTGCTGCCCTTGAAGAATTAAATTGCTAATGTCACATTAAAAAAATGGTAAGCTGGTAATATTGTAATATGGAATGGCTGACAAACTGACAAGTTCATAGTAAATAGGCATCTCATACAAAGGAGGGCACACTCAGGAGTGCAGAACCATATCCCGTCTTAAAATTCACCAAATAATCAGAACCCACAGCCTTCTGCAGTTATATTAAGAGTTCATGTGAATTTATACATCCAGATACAGGCAAAAGATATGAGTTTACTAAGTATGCCGATTGTAAAACCAGGAACGTAGTTTATTTAACTCAGTGTAATAAATGTCAATGTTTCTATGTAGGCATGACTACTAGAACTCTAAGGGAGTGTATTAGGGAGCATATTTATGCCATCAATAAAGAGGATGAGACCAATGCACTAGCTTATCATGTGCTACATAGAGATAGCACACATACCTTTAGTTTCTTAGTATTGGAACATGTCTATAGTACTGAAAGGTTAGGCTGCATACGTAATAATGTGGAGAAGAGAGAGATTAAATGGATACTCAAGTTAGCAGCGGATAGAGGTCATGGCCTTAATGATAAAATTTCTCTGAGACCTTTTTTGGCAGACAGGCCTTTTAAACATAAATAGTAAGTTTTTAAACTCAAAAAATTTTATTTTTAAAGGGTTTTATTAGCATGGGTTTTCTTCATACTTATATTTATATGTTTTTGCATTAAATTTTGATATGCACAGGAACTTTTGTAATTATATATATAAGTTATTCTTTGTATATGTTTTTATGTTGACTAAAGAAATTAAGCAGACTTACTAGCAACAAAGTGATTCATCTACATTGCATTTCTCTTTTAATAATTAATTGTCTTTGATTGAATGTTATATTGGTTCTCCAATAGGAGCTATTCTGTTATTATATAAAGTTATATTGTAGTGATGGTTAATTAAGTCTGATGAAACGTCCAGGAGACGTGAAAGCGCTCACTCATCTTTATTTTGTTGTAATAAAGCTTTTATTCGGATATTGGTTGGCTTCGATTGTCCTGGTGTATCCTCCTTATGTGACTTTTGGATTTAGCCTTTCCCTTCACTTGACTTAATTTCTTCAGTTATACCTATAACAAAATTCACAGCAGCTTCCAAATAAAACTTGTAATCCACAAAGCGAAGCAGCTTTTCAGGCAAAACAATAAAGCCCAGAGCAGGGCAAGCTTAGAAAATTGTGAAAAATCCACCGATGGCTCAGTACACTTCAGTTCACTTTATTCCACAGAAACATAACACATTAACGCTCCACCATACGTTTTTGTTTTAAAAATCACTTCCTCAGATGTGAGCTGTTCAAAATGCTATCACGTCTATACCATTCACTTACTTACATTGATTAGGTTAATGAATTAATTAAAAAGTTGATTTACATAGGTCAGTACTAAGCTAACTGCTCTTGTGAGCCATTTTCAGCCTAGTCAATTATCCCTTGTGAAACTCAAACGCTGCACTTTGCGTTTGCAAGGCAAACACCTTAACCATTAGGCCACTTTCCCATCAACTTTCAGTGTTGTATCTCTCTGTTACCACAATTAAAAGACATTTAAAATTGCAATATTAATGAATAAATATTTATGAATAAACACCTTAACCATTAGGCCACTTTCCCATCAACTTTTCTTGTTGTATCTCTCTGTTACCACAATTAAAAGACAATTAAAATTGCAATATTAATGAATAAATATTTATGAATAAAAATATGTTTTAAAAAAAATTCCTTGAAACACTTGACTACAAAGAATAAATTATAAAGTTAAAATGCTATTAGAAGCACATTAATAAGACTCAATACTTAAAATTACCAGCTTGAATAAATGACCTTAATGCTCTACCTAGTGGATGAATTATGAAATTACAAATGTTATAAAAACTGAATTGTGAGCCAAAAGGCAAATTGTATAGCATCACTCAGTTAAAAGAATGTTAAAAACAGGGAAAATAAGGGAAAAATAAATAAACTCATTTAAAAAAGGTGTTGAAACACTTGTACTTATAACATATTACAGAACCAACTTTTTAATAAAAATACAAATACAAAGAAGCTTAAACATCAACTGTAACTATTGGAAAACATGGGTAAAAACATGATAAAATTCAACATAAAGTGCAAATGCATGTCATAGTTTTGCCGCTCTCAATTTTAATAATGGGATTATCCAACGTGATCTAGCATCATAATTATCTGTACTCCAAACATTCCTCTCATAAACCCCCTCTGCCACTCTTTTCCATCCTTTCTACTACAAAAAATATATAGATAGTGTGCATTTTCACAGCTTTGTTTGTGTTTATACAATGCATTAGTCTGTTTGTTTCTAGATCATACATATGTCCATACACCCTTCTCCTGAAAGTATATATGGTGGAGCATTAATAAGCTGTGTTTCTGTGAAATAAAGTGAACTGAAGTGTGCTGAGCCATCCGTGTTTTTTTCACAATTTTCTAAGCTTGCTTTATTGTTTTGCCTGAAAAGCTGCTTCATTTTGTGGATTATACCCTATAACACTTTCCTGAACACTATCACTAACTCACTCCTGCACCCTCCTGCCTAGCAATCCCATTCACCTTTTGTGTATTCTGAGTTCAGTAGTCTCCCATCTTCTTTTCTTTTCAGTGTTACATTCTGCAGTGCAGCGTCTCATCTATACCTATTTAGTCTGACATGCAGTGTTTCCTATTTACAAGATGCATGCATCTCCTGTATTTTATGTGACTATCATTAACTTTCCCAGTCCTCTGCCCCCCGTTCTACTTTGTTCAAGGCCTTCAATCTTCCTCCCCACAGGGACCCATTCTCAGTGCAATTAGACCTATCTTAGCTACTATATAAGCTTGGCCTTGTACCATGTAAGAGAAGATTTGGAATAGCTTGCGCTATGCATCCCTTATAGAATGTCCCTCCACCAAACCATCCATCTCATTCCTTTCCTTCTGTCCACACACCGTCTTGCACTTTATAATTTCTTGTTCTGTCTTTTCTCCTCTTCCTTGTTAGCTGTCTATAATTGTTCCTGTTCTTTACCTGCTCCAAATTACCCTGCATATATCTGGTTCTTTCTACCCTCTCTCCATTACTGGTCACTATTCCACCCTACCCTCTCTCCATTACTGGTCACTATTCCACCCTACCCTCTCTCCATTACTGGTCACTATTCCTCCCTACCCTCTCTCCATTACTGGCCACTATTCTACCCCACCCTCCCTCCATTACTGGTCACTATTCCACCCTACCCTCTCTCCATTACTGGTCACTATTCCACCCTACCGTCTCTCCATTACTGGTCACTATTCCACCCCACTTGTATTCTATTTGTATGTGCTCATCATTTGCTCCTTTGCAACCATAGGTGTTTCTAAGTTTTGAACTTCTGCACCATTTTCCTGCATTAGGATTCCCCATCAAAAATCTCATACTCATATTACAATGTAACGAAATATTTTTACAAATGCATGGTTTGTGCCTGGTTAGCCCACTCCCTTACAGCACATATGATAGTTATTGCGCTCATCTTGTTTATAGACTTGAGCTACTCTGATATGATTACATCTGAAGAAGTACTGCTGCTTGCAACTGAATATATGTATTATTGCAGCTCGCAAATATCAATTCATTAGTCATTTTTCTTGTTATGATCAGGTTATCTACATGTTTCTGAAATATTTAAAATGTTACACTACATATTTTTTGTTCCCTTTTTATGGACTGTATACCTTTTCTTACAACCCATTCACCAGAAGTCTTTTTAATAATTTAGCCCTGCAATACCCCTGTTACAAACTAAAACAGCTACAGCATTACATTACTTCTGAGTTTCTGAGGTACACACTGCAACTACTGATAGGTAATGAAAAAACTAAAAGCCTGTTTACTTCATCTGACTTTAGTAGTCCTAGTCTACCACTTTTGCATTGCTGAATCTTTTCCTTTGGAGTCCCTTGAATCCTCCTACTGTCCATAATCTGATTCAGGTGCATGATTGGCCTATACTTGGGATTCCCCTCAGCAGCCTTGAAGTATTTCCTTTATTCTATGAATTATCTAATTTGGCTTTTGCCCATATCCTGTTCTCTCTCTTCCACTGTAGTCCATACATGGGCTTCTTTTTCCATTCCTCTGTCACCTGCATAGCAAATCTAGATAGAGGTTTCAACCTTCCCTAATCATGCTATACGCACTTTGAACTCTCAAAATTCTTGTTCTATACAGCTTATCTGAACATTACTGTTCTCCTTTAAACTTATTTTTTGCAGGGGGAAGTCCTCTTGCCTCCTCTGATATGAGGTTCAATTCCGCATACATACCCAAACTTTTATATACCAACTCAGAGATCACCGTACCATGGAGATAAGAGACAGACATTTCTTGGAATATTCCCTTAATATATATAAGCACAGGTTTTTGGTCATTCAGTCTCTACATTCCAAGACTTGGTATTCTGAGTATTGAAATTTTAAATAGTTACCTCTCTAATTCATGCCTCTTCATACTTTTCGGTCCTCTCGTGGAGGTAAGTTTGTGTTTCACTTTGTTAATCTTCACATAGAACTCTGAATGCAGGCAACTATTTTCCCACGTTTCCTTCACCTTCACTCTTCTAATAATTGTAATTTGATAAAATGACTTTTCAGACAAATATCAAATATATATTTTAACTATTTGGTTCCATTTCTTTGAGATTCAAACAAACAACATGCTAGCAAATGACTTAGATCCATATCTTTGCTTGACAGGATTAAATTCAACTAGCATACAATTTCTCTTTACGTTTAGTATTAAGTTTGGGAGCATTAATGATTTTAAACTAAATACAATCTCCATGTGGGGGAGCTGTACCCCCACATCCCCTGCATATTATATATGCCAATTCTAACATTTCACTAAAGTGGAGAAAAGAGTAAATACCCTGATTCCTATTGTGCAGCAATCTCCATTCAAAAGCTTCAGCATTTCAGAAAGTCAATCATATGTTCACGACTGTATGAAGTTCAAGTTTCTGTTGAGTCGATCTGAATGGGACCCAAATACACACATCAAATACATAACTGTACCCCCTTCCTCCAGCAGTAACAGAATTGAAAAAGAGCAATAATGTCCAGGATAGGTAAAATCATTAGCAATGAAACAAGTGCAGAAAAGGCCACTTATAAAATACCATTCTATATTCAGACATCCATCAGCAATCCTAAGGACATGTGGGCAAAACACAACTTTTGTATGTAATACAACTCAATGATCATTGTAACAGCAATGATTAAACCTTTGTTATAAAAAGAACACTCAAATTCTAGACACCATTCTGTTATGTTATGTTATAAAAATCAAATATCCATAAATAAACCGTTCTCCCAAATACAGCAACCACAAATGGTAAGAACATAACCCTTCTAATGGGATACGATTTATTTATATCAGGCATGTAAAACAACCTAACCATGGAACATTTTCTGAAATGTCACTTTAACATCATTACTTCTTCTAGTTAAAAATGTGTTAACATCTTCAGAGCAATGTTTTCATAAAGCCATGTAACATGTTTAGCATCATTGCAATAGCAAATGTTACATCTTCCACAGCAACACAAATGGTGAA
The DNA here is from genome assembly GCF_019279795.1 of Protopterus annectens. Taxonomy (NCBI): domain Eukaryota; kingdom Metazoa; phylum Chordata; order Ceratodontiformes; family Protopteridae; genus Protopterus; species Protopterus annectens. Next base: position 1,059,552,631 of record NC_056745.1, read on the forward strand.
AAAGCATTAATCAGTTTTAATTTTCTAGGAAAACAAACTAAAACCATAACTGTTAGTAGTACTTGTAAAGAACATAACATATCTTGACAGGGATTGTAAGAAAGTTAAACAAAAAGAATGCAACTTCTGCATTTCATCTCAGCCAGAAAGCAGCATCTTATGTTTTTGAAGCAGTTGCTGAATCCAAGCAGCCTTCCCTGCTATGATAGAAGTTCTTTAGACCTAGGTTGTGCTTATAAAATGTAGATTAACCCCTCTGGTCACACTGAATATATATATCAGATGTCAGCTCATTCTTCTTCTTTTGGCTTTTCCCAGTTAGGGGTCACCATAGCGGATCACCTGTCCACTCATGATTGGCAATGGAGTTTTACAGTGTCATATTGCCAGCCCGGCACCCAACCTTCCACAGAAGGCACACACACACAAGCATTCATGCCTAGGGCCAATTTAGAGTGTCCAATCCACCTACAACATGGCTTTGGGATGTGGGAGGAAACTGGAACACCCGGAGGAAACCCACACTGCCACAGGGAGGACATGCAGACTCTGCAGAGAAGGCACACCAGCCGAGGATTGAACCTCTTGCTGTGAGGTGACAACACTAACAGCTGCAACACCATGGCTGCCCTAGATGTCAGCTCATTACCATTCCTTAATCTCTCAATCTGCTTGACATGCTGGGCAGGTAAACATGGGGGTAGGACCTACATGATGCTGTCCACACCACCTGGCAGTATAAAAGTGCATATTCAGAACTGTGGCTAGCTAATGGTTTACAAGTTTGGCCCATTAATAGTATTTCATGACTAATTAAGAATTTAACACTCCTGCTACCTTGATGTACACTTGCAGAAGATGTGTTAGGGAGAATAAGCTTATAGCAAAATTTGTGATTAGACTGATGACTTAGGAGATAACCTTTATACCCCCTTTATGAACAAAATGCTTAAGAGGTAACTGTGTCTCTGAAAAAAGTGTCTGTAAGTCATATCAAATGCATGCAAATTAAACAGAAAAGTTCAAATTAAATACAAACTATGATGCAAGCATATTTAAATACATAAAAAGTGAATAAGGCTCACACTCAAAAGGGAAGAATCAAATCTCTTTTATTGCATACATTTGTTTGTATTATGACATGCTTCAGCAACATAATGTGCTAATATCTCATTCAGGCTAAAGTCTACTCTGAAAGGACAATGGACAAGTTTGAGAACATGGGTATATTGCTCTCTAAATGTAAAATGTTAGAATTGCAAAGCTAAGCAGATGAGGTCTACTTTCTCAACATCATTAATCATGTCAGTATGTTATGATAATGGCACAGTTTCATAGTTCAGTTCTAGAGAAGATGGTGTCTGTATGAAAGCAGGGATCCCTGATGTCCTCATTTTAGTGGTATAAGAACAGAGAGTTGATGCATCAACCCACAGAGTGATTTTGCTTCATCTTTTGCTTGATGCTTGTCATTGCACATTGGTGGCTGTCAGCGGTGAATATCAGTCAATGCTTCATCAGACTAATACAAAATAACAAAGCATACAAACAATATTTAAATAGTATAAAACCCAATCCGATAAAAGATAAAAAAACAGGATTCAAATTAAAAAACACTCATTCACTTCTTATAACAAGTCATATTACCAACATATCACCAAAGAAATAGCTTCTATATGCCAAACCAATAATTTAGTGTCATAATGGTCATGATTTTAAAACAGGTTTCAGTGATATCCTATTGTTTAAACCTAGTTCAACAAAGGCTCTAAGTAATAGTATCCATCTCTGTTCAGCACACTCAGTCTTATTTTTAGATCATCCTCCCTATCATTTGCATGAACTATTTCTAACACAAAGAACTTAAGCACATATTGTGTCCCACAGTCCATCAAATGCTTCGCTTGAGCATTTGTATCTTTCCCTTTTAAGATATCATTATGATGTTCAAATATTATGTCTTTAAAAGCCCAGTTAGTTTTGCCAATATAAAATGCATTGCAAACTGAACATCCACATAGCAAACTATATTTTTGGTCTGGCAAATGGCAAAAAATCTAAAGCAATTTCAAAACCTTTAGCTTTATGTATATAGGACGTGCAAGTTAGAATACATGACTACATTCAGAACAAGAGTAACATTTCAATGTTCCCTTTCATTATAAATAGTTATGAGTATCATGTTTCTGATTCCTATAACAAAGTTGTCATTTTAATGATAAATTATTCTTAAAACTGAATATAGGTTGTGTGCCAATAACTTTCCTGATATTCAAATCAGCTAACAAAATTGACCAATGTTTCTTGAGACTATCACATACAATATTTATATCATTGGAAAATGTAAAAAGGTGGTGTATTCTTGACTACAGTATATCAGATGAAGCATGCTGAATCTCACTATTTTTCCTGGAAAAGTAGGGTCTCCCTCTACCATCCCTAGTTTCAACACTTGTCTATAAAAAGATCAACTCTGTGGCATTGTAACCTCTATCCAAAAACTCAGCTTTAAGACTGGTAAAGGCTTTTTCAAGGTCAGCATCATCATCATGAAGTCTCATGATTCTAAAAAATTGGCCTCTCAGTACATTTTTGCTCAAATGGCCAGGATGCATACTAGATTTATGTAAAAGAATATTTCTTGTGACCTCTTTCTTATGCATCTTAGTCCCCAGAAGACTTAAATCTTTCTTACTCCTTTCAACATCAATGAAATCCATACCATCACTTGAGAAATTAAATGTAAACTTTAAAAAGATAGTAGTTTCATGTAGCATCATGATAAACTCGCTTAATTTTTCCTCTGTGCCACCCCAAATTATAAATATTTCATCCACAAAATGCTTATAAAAGTAGATGACATGTTTATAGATATTATTACTTAATACTTTTTCAGTTTCCCAGAAAGCCATTAGCAAATTGGCATAGCTATTAGTGCAGGCTGTAGCCATTGCTACACCTGTTTCTTGTGCATAGTATTTGCTGGCAAAAGTAAATGCTTTGTTCTCCAAAATCAATTCTAATAGTATACATATCAATTCTGTTTTATTTGCTGTAAAATCAGTCTTGGTACTCAAAAAACTTCTGTCTATTCCTAGCTCAATCGAGATAACAATAAATAAAGATGCTACATCTATTGTAATGGACATGAAACGTTTAGCAGTGTCAAAGTCAAAAGCTCATATATAAACTTCTTCTAAAAAATTCTTAGTGTCTCTCAGTACTGTAGTAGTGCCATCAAGGATGGGTTTTAGCATCTTCTCTACATAGACAGGCTCTGTGAGCCAGCTACTACTAGAAAGAATAGGTCTCATAGGGGGTGTAGTAGAATCCTTGTGAATCTTGGGGAGCCCATACATTAATGGTACTACTGCAAATTCAACCTAGAAATAGTCATGCAACTCAGAATTTATTAAACCTGTCATCATTAAATCATAAATAAAAACATGAACTCTGTCCACATATGCTTTAACTGAATATTTGGCTACGTTCCTATAAGTTTCATCGTCATTTAGCATCGAACACATACATTTTAAATAATGTTTATCCATCACTACAATGTCTCCACCCTTATCAGCTGGTTGAAACTCAAGGTGGATAGCATAATGGAGTTCAGTCAAAGCAACTTTTTCTTTTACAGTTAAATTGTAGAAATTATGTTTGTGTGGCACAGAAAATTCTTTACGTATGTCCTCATCATACATAGTCACAAAAGCTTCAACAAATTTGTTAGATGCAGGAATAAACAAAAAAAGTGGAAAAATTGCCTAAATTTGAACCATTAACCAAAAAATAAGGCACTGGAAGATTCACCAGATAAAACCACGAACCTTATTAGATACAAACTATGAGAACACAAACAAAACAGACGCCTTAACTGAATCACCGTGTTTTCGTCAGTACAACTTTATCACCTTCTACCACCATTTTTATATAGTCCTTAATTAATCAATTAATAAAAAGTTCCAAATTTAAAGCCACAGGACAACATTGTTAGATGCATAAGGATACAATGCAGTAGGTGAAAAACCTTATTAAAAACACTTAAAACCCTAATTATAAGTGCACAATGAATAAAAAACTGAAGATATTCAGTACAAATAAAACTGTAAGATGCACATAAACGTTATATATATATATATATATATATATATATATATATATATATATATATATATTGCATGTTAGCATGTTAAAACATATGTTGTAATTATTACTCATAAAACTGAATCTCTTAAAAATGAATATGCAGTTACATAAAATATTGTGTAAAACAGCACCATCTGCTGGATAAAACCATTAAATGTATAAACATATGCTGGAATAAAACTACCCACCATTTTCAAAGTTTAGTTTCCCTCAACTTTAAAACAGGGTTCAAAGAGACCATATAATTTAAACCAGGGTGTTTGTTGCAACTCTTTATATTCTAGACGTGTCTCCCAAGGGCCACCTATAAGGTCAACAGGCAGTGTCTCAATTACAAAAAAAAAATCTGCTCCTGTGCAATTGATAGTATGTTTATATAAAGCATTGTTTGTATTCATCTTTCTTATGTCATATCTGTGTTCATGCATTCTCTGTTTTAAGTTTCTTTCAGTTTTGCCTATATAAAATGCATCACATTTGCCACACAAAGCTAAGTAAATAATACCATTTGTGTTGCAGCTGGAAAAACCTATAGTCTTAATGAACCTATTTTTAACCTTCAGATAGTATGTATTACCAGTTTTGACATAAGGACATTTAGCATAGCTGCCACATTTAAATGTACCCCTCTTGCCAGAATTACAATTGTGGGCCTTAAATGCACCATTTTCCAAAATATTCTTAATATTACGGCCCTTTCTGTAAATAAATTTAAATGGTTTGTCAAAAATGTACTGCAAATCAGAAATATTAGCAAATCTACTCCATTCATCTTCTATGATGTTTCTAGCTAGCCGGCTACCCCATCATAAGTAATGACCAGGGCACATTTATACATATTGTCTGCCTTGACTTCAGGTGGTTGAGTACTACTAGGGTCATGAGTATCACTGCCAAAAATGGGGGCAAACCTAGTTTTTCTAGATTCAAGTACCTCACAATACACTTCTGTGAGAAGCTCTTTTGGGTATCCCCTAGCCCTGAAAAAATCCATAAGAAATCTACTTTCACTAACAAAATCATTGTCATCTGATATCATCCTGCTAATATGCACAAAATGGCCCTTCACAACACCTCTCGTCTGATAATATGGATGTGCACTGCTGTAATGGGAATAGGAATTTGAAAAGGTCAACTTCAATTACACCTTGGTTTTAAAATGCCCATTGTTTTTACTGATACAAATATCCAAGTATCTCATCTCATCATGATTCATCACATATGTAAACCTTGGTGTTTGATAAATAGTTAAAAAATTTGAAAAACTTGTCTTCAGGTTCTGTCCAAAATAAGCATATGTCATCAAAAAAAATGAGCATAGAAGTTCCAACAACTCCTAAAACCACAACTGAGTACAAATTTCTTTTCCCAATAGGAAAGTGTAATGTTAGCATAAGTGGGGGCACAATGGACCCCCATGGCAACACCTCTTAACTGTTTAAAGTACTCACCTTCAAAAACATAAAATTGTTTTTTTAAATTATATCCATTAAAATTAAGCAAGCATGGCAGTCATTGTAACTAATATCATCACTGTCACTTAAAACTTCTTCCAACCATTCCAAGCCTATATCATGAGGAATGGAAAAAAACAAATCACTCACATCCACTGAAATAAAGGTCAAGTTGTCCAGGTATAGACCAGAATGCAATTTTTTCAAGAGGTCCTATGAATCTTTCAACACATTTTCATCCCTCATAGATAATTTTTGAGCTCCAAATCAACAATTTTGGCTAAAGGGCAGTTACTGAACCCTCAACTGACACTATTGGCCTTAAGGGAGGGTTGTTTAAGCCCTTGTGGACTTTTGGGATACTAAATATAGATGGGACACTGGGTTTTTCAACATGTAAAAAGTTGTATGTATCATTATCAATGAGTTCTTCAATCAATGCTTTCTTGTATGCAATATTTACCTCATTTAATGAAACTCTTACATACTGATTATAATCTCCCAGAATGTCCAGCCCCACCCTTATCTGGTTTCATAATTCTTAAATTTTTGTTGTTTCTACATTCTTCCAATATACTTCTTTCTTCCTTATTTAGGTTTGAAAACACTCTATTGTTACTTAGTACTTGCCTTAATTTACTTTCCACCATAGTTTCAAAGTTTCTTATTTGTGGGTGTAAAGGCAGGATAAAAATACTATTCCTAACCAGGGCATTGTTTTGTGTATTGGATCTTTTTTGAGCATTAAAAAACAATTCTAAATTCTTTTTACATATAAATAATTTAAAATCAACCAACAACCTAAAAACATCAGTCTTAGTCTTTGGTATAAATGTAAATCCCTTTAAAAACAGGTTTAGATGACCTTTTTGAATGTCAATGTTGCTGCAGTTAAAAATGTTAAAACCATTATAACTTAATTTAGGGCCATCCTTAAGTATTCTAACTTCATGTTCTATCTCTGGTAAAGTCCCCTCTGTCCTGCCCAGGAATTGTAGCTGTAATTTACTGGACCTTTCTTCCTCAACTTCTCTGACCGCCTGGGGGAAGGAAATTCTAATGGGTCCTGTAAGTTTAAATGAACATCATTTTGTTGCCCATTGTACTCCCCATCATCTATTCCTTCCCTATTAAAATTGTCATAAGCATTGTACCTCCTGAATTGTTTAGGCTTAGGGTATTTCACATTCTCTTTATATTCATTAACATCCCTATCTATTTTTTCATCTTTGTAACATGCGCATCTTTACATTTTGAATCAATGTTCTATTTACAGATTGTGATATTTCACTTTTTCACTTTCTATAGTGCACATTAAATCACTGAATGTTATTATTGGTATGCTCAACAAGCTCATAAATCTTATTCATTTCATTTTCATTATTTCTTATAATGGTTCTCATAATACCAAAACCACATTTGTCAAATGCTACTATAGTTCTTTATGAACATCAGTACCATTAACAACATTGTAAGGGTATTTACACAACCTTAGGCTCTTAGGAACCATATTCAAATGCAAACACTGTTTTAAATAGTCATTGTCCATCTCATACATTTTATATTTTGTTAGCCAAGTGTCCAACTTCACAAGTCTGTTGGCATAGGTGTCATTATTGTTATTATAACAAGAAACATCACCCACAAAGGTAAATTTACAGTCTAAAACGTCTTTAAAAAGTCTCTTAGTACCTTGACTCTGGTAATGTTACTGTGCACAAGTCTGTTACCTGAAATACCAGGCTGAACAGTCGTCTCTCCTCCTCTCTCTCTCTCTTTCAGTTTGTTGAGTTCTAAACATATTGGAAAAATCATCCAAACTGCTGTTTCAATTGCCAACAGTAGTAATATCCCCAGCATTGTCATTTACCTCCATTTTCTCCTCATGGCTCTTTCTGCCGTTTTCATTCCGATTTACTTCCTGATTATCAGGCAAAGCAAATTGTGATGTCAGCGACAGCAACAATTGGCTGACAGGTGTGAGTAGTCCCACCAACTGGGTTAATTGACCACTGAGCTTTCCAATTTCATCAATGTCTCCTCCTTTCCTCTGGTCCTCTGGATGTGAATCTGGCTGCCCTTCCATATCCACAAAATGAGACAAAAAAACAAAAAAGTGGAAAAAGTGCCTAAATTCAAACCAATAACCAAAAAATAAGGCACTGAAAGGTTCACCAGATAAAACCATGAACTTTATTAAATACAAACTATGAGAAGGGTATTGCTCCGTTTACAGCTCAAAAGTGGTGTTAAGAGGTGTTCAGGATCTTTTCTGCACTCTTCATATATCACTACAACCATAGGCTTCTATGGGTGGAATATACAGGGTCTCAGTACAAGACTGAGGCATGGAATAGCTTGGCCAAGGCTGTCACCCATGTAACTGACATTCCACACACTGTTGAACAATGTCATCACCTGAGACAATGAGAACCAGAATACAGAACTGCTAATGCCCCTGATTTATGTAGGCATAGTGAACCGAGGATGTAATGTTACAATGAGATTTTGAAGTATAAATGGTGAGAGGGGTAGTTTGTTTTAAGGGGGAGGAATTTCAATTAGATGTAGGGATTCATAGCAAGTGAGCTTATAGGATAGCAGCAGAGGGCAAAGTATTACAGATAAGAGGAGCATGTTGGAGCGTGTTTTAAAGTTAGAGATGGACATATTGAGTAGAGTGTGGTAGGAGATACAGGGAGAGTTGGTATGTACTAAGTGTGAAAACAGGGAGAAGACTGAAGTGAAAACAGTGGGGCAGTAATGGGGAGGGTCTGTGTAGTAAGGTATGAGTATAAGGGATTAGGGGTAGGACTATGCTAAAGGATTAGAAGAAGATAAAGAGGAAAGGAGGGAGTGACTTGATAAGTATGTAACAAGGTTAGTTAGGTTAGTGGATAATGACTGAAGGGGGTGTGGTTTAATGAAGTACAAGGTTAACTGCAGTGGGGTGGGTGGGATTTGGGGGTAGGGAAGGGGAGCGGAGTGAGCCCACAGGGCGAACAGAGCGGTTAGAGCTGGAAGGTAAGTACAACAGAAAAAAATATCAGCTGTCTTTAGAGTTTTGGCTTTAAATTGTTTAAATTAGGGGGAGAATAAAGGTAAAGCAAACTGTTAACAATGCAAAAATTTAGCAAAAAGATTATGAAGGTGATATTCAAATTTAAACCCTTTAGCAAGGGGATTAGGACAGTAATAATCACTACAAAAAGGATTAGAACTTCTAGGCTAGATATTTAAAAGCCATCTGGTGGTCAGCGGAGAAAAGGCAACTGAGAGAGCTAAAAGCAGGGGTCTTAATTCCAAAGTAAGGAGGTATGGTAAAAAAAGACTAGGTAGAGGCAGTGGGTAGGGGTCTGCATTTGGCTGCTAGATCTCTCATAGAAGGATTACCAAATAAGTATAGTCAGTACAGGTACTGATGATAAAGTAGGTAAACTGCAACATACATGAAGCAATGCTTCTTTTGGACTTTACTCTTTAAAAATACTTGCAAGCAAACAACTTCAGCAGCATCTTCAGATTTAGTAAGAGGAATTATCCTTTAGGTTTATGGCAGGGAGGGAGCACCCTGATCACTTTACTGAAAGAGAAGAAAAAGAGAACACTGAGTTAGCACATTATAAGTATGAGAGTGGGAGGAAAAGGGGGAAATTATCGGAAAAGACCATGAAGTACTAGACAATAGAGAAATAGTAAAAGTGACAAGGTGAGAGATTAGGAGAGAATATCAGCAATAGAGTAAAGTAGATATGAGGATGAAAAGAGAAAGGAGGAAGAAAAGGAGCCAAAAGGAGGGGTTATATACAAAGAAAGAAAGAGAGAGGATAAGCTTGGAGGACAAGTGAAAAAAAATTGGTTTACAATGGCAAAGAAATCAAATGAAGAACTATACCATACAGAGCTCAAAAAAGAATGCAGTTCCTAATTCATATTCTGTAAAAGTAGGAAGGGAACTGGGAATATCCAGGTCAACAATAAGCTGACGAATACATGCAGACAATGTATGCATAGTTCAATTTCACAAAGACACAGAAGACAACTTTACATTTGGTAAAACAAGAAATCATAGTACATAATATCGTAGCTCACACTTTAAATAATTTTGTCACTAGTGCAGTGTATGAGCTGGTCAAATGGATTACAGAAAAGTATCACAAACATATTGAAATCATTTTAAACATGGAAAACTCACATGAGAGACAGATTGTCAGTCACCAAGGTGTTAAAAAATGTTAACTCATTGAAACATTTGTAATTATAGAAAAATGACTATAGAATTAGGTAATAGCCTGATTAGAACCATAGGTGTAGACAAACAACTTTGCAAGCTCTCAAAGTGTGAGATAAGCCAGTCGTCAAAGTGACTTCACAATGTATACTACTTTAGTTATCAGAAATTAAAGCCTGGCTCTAAATAGACCTATCAGAAAAAACACTCAATTCTACCAGATGCAAAATCCATCAATATGACCTAGTGAAACCACTCGCACATAATACAATATCATTTGTAGTATCAGCAAGTTAAAAAATGCCTTATATAGTTAAGCTCTACAAATCGCCAGAGGGTTTCCATAGAAATAACAACCATAGAGAGAATTATAGACAACAGCCCACTTGCAGAAGCATCTTAGAAATTGGCGCCAATTTCCATTTAGGCGTGCAAAAGAAGAGTAACGGTTCCGTTCCTCTTAGGTATTACTGGCCCCAAATCTTGTAACTGGAAGGGGAAAAAAGAACCCTTAAGGTTCATTAATAAGGAAAAAAAATAGGACTCTTTTTAATTGTAGGGTCTTTGCACCTAAACAATTCAGGAGTAGGCAGCAGGAAACATACATGCAAAAGCAATTAAAACAGATACATATTTCATGTACAGTATACAGAGCCAAGAGTAAAAAATTCCTTGCAGAATAGCCCCAAGCCCCAAAGGTGTCTCGGGAGACTTTACGGCATTATTGGAGTTGTTGCAAGCATGTAACATGGAATATTAACTAACCAGTTACTTTAGAGTTGCGATCCTAGCGTTAGATTTAAGTACTTAGAAGTAGCGATGGTCATAGCCATGCTCTTAACAGGGGAAAAACGTCAAAGCTGACTACGATACTGAAATTGACCTAGCGTTTCTACTGTACCTCTTATAATACAAAGATTAACTCTGAAACTTATAGGATAAGCCAGTACTATAGCAGTAACCTAACATGCAGTTTATAGCTAGGACATGATTGTACTTAAGTAACTAACTGCGGGAAATACAGGATCTGGACAGGCAGGTTAGTTTGTGTAAGTAAATACAAGGACAAAATACAATACCAGCACAGGCAACCAATGATACATACACATAAAAATACACACACAATAATACAATTTCGCCAACCTACCATGAGTGGAGTCAAGTAGCTCTAAAAAAACGCATTCTCAGTAGAAGGAAGAGGAGGACGCTGAGGAAGAGGGTTTGAAAGTGGCGCCAAAAAGAAATAATGCCTAGTATAAGTAACTTCAGAGCTGTTTTCCAGCTGGTGAGAGGGATAAAAGGAGGTAGTGGTCAAGCAAGGGGCTGAACTAGGATGGAAAAAATGGAAGAATAGGGAGTGGGTAGATTCCATGGAAGGTAAGTACAACAGAAAAAAAGTATCAGTTGTCCTTAGTGTTTTGGCTTTAAACTGTTGAAATTAGGGAGATAATAAAGGTAAAGGAAACTGTTAACAATACAAAAATTTAGTAAAAAGATTATGAATGTGATATTCAAATTTAAATCCTTTAGCAAGGGGATTAGGACAGTAATAGTCACTACAAACAGGATTAGAACTTCTAGGCTAGATATTTAAAAGCTATGGTAGAATGCTGCCATCTAGTGGTCAGCAGGAAAAAGGCAACTGGGAGAGATAAAAGCAGGGGTCTTAATTCCAAAGTAATGAGGTATGGTAAAAAAAGACTAGGTAGGGCGTCTGCGTTTGGCTGCTAGATATCTCATAGAAGGGTTACCAAATAAGTATAGTCAGTACAGGTACTGATGATCAAGTAGGTAAATTGCAACATACATGAAACAATGCTTCTTTTGGAGTTTACTCTTTTAAAAGCCTTGCAAGCAAACAACTTCAGGGGCGTCTTCAGATTTAGTAAGATGAATTATCCTTTAGGTTTATGGCAGGGAGGGAGCACCCGGATCACTTTAATGAAACAATGCTTCTTTTGGAGTTTACTCTTTAAAAAGCCTTGCAAGCAAACAATTTCAGGGGCGTCTTCAGATTTAGTAAGAGGAATTATCCTTTTGGTGTATTTCAGGGAGGGAGTACCCGGATCACTTTACAGCTATTAAATTACTGTTTGAGTCCAAAACTAGTAATGTCCACCTGTGTGGTATACTTCAGTCTGTCTTCTACAAAGCTGATGATTTCTCCAAATGACCTTCACATAATCAACCATCTCTCATCTAGCCTTATGTTGTGACCATGTGTTCTCAACTGAGCTAAATTTTGTAGAAAGTGATACAAATACATCAACTCCTAAAGAAGCATATCAACCACCCTCTCATGATTCAATAAGTAAATGAATGAAACACAAAAAATCTGACAAGTGATTCCCCAGAAGTAGCACCCAGGCTATACCTAAACTACTATCCTCTCACCCTTTATACTTCAAAATCCCATTGTAACATTACATCCTCATCAGCCTACATTCAACCTCAGTTTCATAGAACAATCAATTTCAAATATTTTCAAACCAAAAGAACTGTCCCTATTCTAGATAAACTACTGAAACTGTCTCTTATACCACAACAGTACCTACTACTACATGGCAACATTCATCCTAACCCAAGCCCAAATTCTCATATCCCTTATTCTCAATCCCCTCATCCAGACACCTCCTACACCCCCTCTCCTAGCAAAATCTCTCTCCATATAGCCAACCCAAACATCTGCAGTTTAAATAATAAAATTAGCCACCTACATACACTGTTAGACTTACACTCCTTTGATATCCTATGCCTAACTGAAACCTGGCTCAAATCAACCACCAAGGACAATGATATTATCCCCCAGGCTATAACATAATTAGATTAGACCGCCCTAACAAAAATGGAGGTGGGGTTTCAATATTAAATAAATCTGAGCTGCAGCTCTCTGCCCTAGATATTACTCATCCTTTACCTAGCAATGCCGAAATCCTAATGGCCAAGCTTCTAATTAATGCTAATAAATCCATTTATATTATCTGCTCCTACATCCCCCCAGGTAATAACATTAATACCATTGAAAACATCCTATGTTGGCTCTCCTCAAATTTTCCCCAAGAAACCATACTCCTTGGTGATCTCAACGTTGACTGGAAAAGTTGCACTGCCAATAATTCTACTACCCTCATTAACCTTCATGGCTTTTATCAAACCATCACCCGCCCTACAAGAACTCACAAACCTAGAAATAAACAAACCACTTTAGATTGGATACTAGTTAACAGTAACCCCCAATTTTATAAAACAGGCATACTTCCCGATGATATCAGTGACCACTCTCTTACCTTTATAACAAAGCTAAAAACCTCAATACCCAATAAAGTAAACTTCAGTACCACCCAAAATGCAAAAAAATCTAAACCCAGTTAACTTTCAAGTTGAGCTTAAAGCTTGCAATTGGACCCCCTTAAAACACTTACCTCTAGAGGAAGCTGTCTCATACTTTAACAATACATGTTTACAAATACTAGACCACCATGCCCCTTCTCGATTGATCAGAATTAAGAACAGCTCCCTGGTTCACAAAAGAGACTAGGCAAAAATGCAACTTAGAAATAAAATCTGGATTAAATGGAGACATGCAAAATGGCAAACTGATCACTTAAACTTTTGTCAACTGAGAAATGCCACTAAGAAAACTATATTCCTTGAAAAAAAAACTATTACCTACAATTCAAACAAACCCAATATCAAAACCCACAAAACTTCTGGTCAGGAATAAATAAATTACTTCATCCTGGTCACTCTTAAACACCCACCCCATCTAATTTGACTCAACATTCTTCTACCGAAATTGTTGACACTTTCAACAAATTTTTCTCTGTAAATGTCCAATCTCTAGCCAATTCTTTACCAATAGTGTCCACATCTAACTCATCTGTGTCGACTAGCTCATTACCCCTATTTCAACTTCAACCCATTAACACATCTCACATACACAACCTACTGCTGAAATTCAAACCTTGTACCCCATCAGCTGATCTCCTTCCAGCTGAATATTTGAAATTAGCAGCTGGAGTACTTGCCTTCCCCATTTCTATTTTAATTAACAAAACCATTACAGAATGTTCCATCCCTAACATCTGGAAAGTTTCACATATTATCCCTCTCCACAAGGGAGGTAACTCAAGTGAACTTTCAAACTTCCACCCAATACCCCTATATTCACTGATAGCAAAATTATGGAGAGATGCATTCATCGCCAACTTCTTACTCATCTCCTCCAAAATCACCTTTTAGTGTACTGCCAACACGATTTTAGACCACATCATAGCACCACCACAGCTCTCCTATCCTTTATAGACTGTATAAATAAAAATCAAAATAACAATCTCCTATCCTATGCTATGTTTATTGACCTCTCCAAAGTATTTGACATGGTGAATCACGAACTATTGACAGATACACTTAAATCTCTCTCTTTAGATACACTAACAGTCAAATGGCTTCAATCTTACTTAGAAAACAGGCAACAAGCAGTCCCATGGGACAATGAAATGTCCTCTCTGCTCCCTATTACTCTAGGAGTCCCACAAGGATCAATTTTGGGACCGCTCTTCTTTACTATATTCATTAACAATCTGTCAGGCTCCCTTCCTCAAACCACCTGTATACAATATGCTGATGATTGAACCTTAATCTGTGTCACCTCCTCGCCCTCCCAACTTTAAGCCACAACCAAAAAATATTTACCTTAGTAGAAAACTGGTTTCATCAATGCTGTCTCCTCCTTAACCCTAAAAAAACTAAATTACTGTTGTTCACTCCCACTCAAAAATCCCCCACCATAAACTTCACAATCATCTCTAAAAATGGTACATTAATAGCTCCTGATGCAACCACCAAACCTTTAGGGGTGACAATTGATCACAATCTTAATTTTGACTTTCATATCAATCTATCAAATCTGTTAATAGAAAACTGGGCTCCCTGTACAAAATTAAATCCTTTCTTACTTCTTTAGCCAAGACTACTATTGTCCAAACTCACCTAATCTCTACCCTTCTCTATACCTCACCAATCTATTACAAACCTCTCCAAAAGCAATATAAATAAGTTGGCAACATCTTATAACAACATAGCCAGATTTGCCACTGATGCCCCATTTCGTACCCACCACTGCAAAAATCTCAAACTTCTCGGATGGTTAGAACTGCATAGTCAGTTTCTTTTTAAGCAACTCATAATTATTCACAAGATCCTGCATCATCCCTCAAATACTCCCATACTCAGAAACCTTATTAGCCCCTATCAAAATCTTTTAACCTTACAATCTGCTAACAGAGTACTTGTCTCTACCCTAAAATCCAATAACAAATCTGGGGACTGCCTATTTACTAACTCGATTTTTATCCCATGGAACAAACTTCCAAGAGAACTAACATCCCTGACATCCACTCCTCTTTTCAAACAACAACTTAAAACCTTCCTAAAATCACAATGGCTATGTCCATGCTCAAATCCTGACTGACACTGTTTCCCTTTTGCTTCTCATTTTTAAGTCTATTGGTACTGGATTCCTCTTGCTTTGATTATTTCCCTTTTTTTAACTATTCCTATAGAATTTTTGTTTAGCTATGTAATAGCTCTCTGTGTTATGTTATTCTCTATGACTGTACTTGTAAAACATATGTATATTAATTATGTTTAAAGTTTAAGTTGAGTCTTAATAGTCAAAAATCCTTTTTAACTATGTTTTCAAAATTTCATTACTGTATTTGGAGCTTTTCTCCCCGGGCCTCCGCTGAAAATGGACATATATCCATTCGGACTTTCCCGGTCAACAAATGTAAAATAAATAAATAATAAAAATAAAATAAATCATCAGCCAGTACAATATGATGGATTACCAAATATGCAGCATTTCATTATTCTTTTTTTATTGTTGTTGTTTTCTGTTCTGTGCAGCTTCTGAAAAGATAGACCAAAACACCTAGCTGCATCGGGAATGATTGACACTCCACAGAGAGGCATGTAGTAGATGTGGCTCAGGTACGAATGGTAGCAAAATCATAATACATTAGAAATGTATTTAAGTTTACCAAATTTCAGGGCATCAGTTTATATGAGCTTGATACACAACAACTGAGTAGGCATACTTTACATATATATGAAACCTACATGTTAGGTCTAATAGGTCTTGAGCATTGTATTTGGTAATGTTCATAGGTTCATAGGTTAAAACTACTGAGAAAGCTTAGGAAGAAACAAACAAACTGTCACTGGAATAGATCCTGGTCGAAAGCAAGCCCAAAGCACAAGTATTAATCCTTAACGCAGGTTTATTGTAAAAAACAACAGGCGTTTTCGCTACTCCAAATAGAGAAGCTTCATCAGAGGAGTACCAAAAAGGCGCTTCATCAGAGGAGTACCAAAAAGGCGCTTCATCAGAGGAGTACCAAAAAGGCGCTTCATCAGAGGAGTACCAAAAAGGCTGTTTTTAAAAGTTCAAAAAGGTTTTGGCACCTTTTTGGTACTCCTCTGATGAAGCGCCTTTTTGGTACTCCTCTGATGAAGCTTCTCTATTTGGAGTAGCGAAAATGCCTGTTGTTTTTTACAATAAACCTGCGTTAAGGATTAATACTTGTGCTTTGGGCTTGCTTTCGACCAGGATCTATTCCAGTGACAATAGGTTCATAGGTTCATAGGTTTATACTAGGCTATCTGCCCTAAGGCATTTATAAGCCCAGCCCAAAGTTTTGTGGCTTACGCCACCCCTTATGTTAAAAAATACTGTGCCCATTAGTTTGTTGTGCCTCTGTCCAGCAGTGACACAGAGATGATTCCCGGGGTAAACCTATGATCTCCCATCCACCGGTCAAGATTTCTCTTGAACAGAGCCAGCGAGGTGCTCTGCCTCACATGGACCGGGATTTTATTCCACAGCATAGGGAGTCTCTGGGTGTAAAAATGTGTAAATCAGATTAACTGTGTGTGAATTCAACTCAAAGCAGCAGAAATTAGTTTTCATTACAGAATAATATATACAATCTATGTTCTCCATTAATTAACATTACACTTTTCATCTTTGTAAATGGAATTCTTTAATTAAAATGCATATATCATATATGCCATAGTTGCCAAACTGTTTGCCTAATGTCTATAATATTAATGAGTTTGATGTGTTTTATAATACATTTACAACTTCAGATTCATACCTGAATATGTCAAACGTTACCATATGAATGTGTAAATATGGATATATTTTAAATATTAAACTTACATGGAATCAATAATATTTATATGTTTTATCACTCCACCATCTCTACCTCTTTTTTTAGATTTTTTTTTATTTTTTAATGGGAACATAATTCCTGCTACGACACAAATGGACATCAGCATGAGGAACTAGACTGATCACTGGTGATCAGACCACCATACTTCTACATGTTGCTGCAGTAGCACTATCACCACAGCAGCAGCACAAACACATATAAAATGGTATCTACTGTGATAGTATTAATGGAGGAAGTGATTTTGTCACTCATCTGGAGCTGCCAGGGATGATGGAGGACATTATGGAGAGGGACTTTTGTCCTTGAATGGGCTGAATTAAGAATGCCCTGCATTGAATACCCAAGTTGATGCTGTGACCAGGACTGACCCAGGTATCTGCAACAGGAGACAATAATAGTTTGAGGGTAAGGACTAGATTCTTACCGATCTCAAGCTTGATGCGGATGTGTCTTGGATGCCCCCTACCAATCACCAGTCAAGGTGTCCCCTACCTTATGTGTCCATCATTATCTCGGTCTGTCTGTCTTGTATGTCCTGGATGTCTTCATCTACTATCTAATCTACCCTAATTGTCTAACTCTGTTATTCCTAACTATCGTTCCCAGCATTCTTCCCTCTAAAAAATGGGCACTCCCCCCAAAAAAAATGTTCCCCATACTCTCCACTTTACCTATGTGTGTGTCTGAAACACTTCATTTGGTCCAATTGGCCATACAGCATTACTAAGTTGTTGTCACCCATCCCTGATGGGATGATTAAATTCATAAAATTATATGCACAATTATACAGTTATTTAATGAAGAAGTGAATATAATGGTGTTCTCCCATCTGCATCCTGAACATTAATCTGTTCTTTCCCCTTTGTCATAACTTCTGCATCCCTCATTTCACCAACGTCCTATCAACCTGTTTTTTGCATGTTTAATCTAGTCAAAAATAGAATCACACATACACATAGGCAGAGATGACCCATAAAACAACCCTTCAGATTTTGTCCTCATGATTTGTGCAGTGCTTGGCACTTATACATGGTGTTTCATGTTCTGTAGAAAAAAAAAATGAAGATTTTACATTTGACCACACTAGTATAATTGTCATTGCACAGATGTGCTTACACACTAGTATAATTTTCATTGCACAGATGTGCTTACACACTAGTATAATTGTCATTGCACAGATGTGCTTACACACTAGTATAAATGTCATTGCACAGATGTGCTTACACACTAGTATAATTGTCATTGCACAGGGGTGCTTACACACTAGTATAATTGTCATTACACACTAGAATAAATGTCATTGCACAGATGTGATTACACACTAGTATAATTGTCATTGCACAGATGTGCTTACACACTAGTATAATTGTCATTGCACAGATGTGCTTACACACTAGTATAATTGTCATTGCACAGATGTGCTTACACACTAGTATAATTGTCATTGCACAGATGTGCTTACACACTAGTATAAATATCATTGCACAGGGGTGCTTACACACTAGTATAATTGTCATTGCACAGATGTGCTTACACACTAGTATAATTGTCATTGCACAGATGCGCTTACACACTAGTATAATTGTCATTGCACAGATGTGCTTACACACTAGTATAATTGTCATTGCACAGATGTGCTTACACACTAGTATAAATGTCATTGCACAGATGTGCTTACACACTAGTATAAATGTCACTGCAGAGATGTGCTTACACACTAGTATAATTGTCATTGCACAGGGGTGCTTACACACTAGTATAAATGTCATTGCACAGATGTGCTTACACACTAGTATAATTGTCATTGCACAGATGTGCTTACACACTAGTATAAATGTCATTGCACAGATGTGCTTACACACTAGTATAATTGCCATTGCACAGATGTGCTTACACACTAGTATAATTGTCATTGCACAGATGTGCTTACACACTAGTATAAATGTCATTGCACAGATGTGCTTACACACTAGTATAATTGTCATTGCACAGATGTGCTTACACACTAGTATAATTGTCAATGCACAGATGTGCTTACACACTGGTATAATTGTCATTGCACAGATGTGCTTACACACTAGTATAAATGTCATTGCACAGGGGGGCTTACACACTGGTATAATTGTCATTGCACAGATGTGCTTACACACTAGTATAATTGTCACTGCACAGATGTGCTTACACACTAGTATAAATGTCATTGCACAGATGTGCTTACACACTAGTATAAATGTCATTGCACAGATGTGCTTACACACTAGTATAATTGTCATTGAACAGATGTGCTTACACACTGGTGTAAATGTCATTGCACAGATGTGCTTATACACTAGTATAATTGTCATTGCACAGATGTGCTTACACACTGGTATAATTGTCATTGCACAGATGTGCTTACACACTAGTATAATTGTCATTGCACAGATGTGCTTACACGCTAGTATAATTGTCATTGCACAGATGTGCTTACACACTTGTATAAATGTCATTGCACAGATGTGCTTACACACAAGTATAATTGTCATTGCACAGATGTGCTTACACACTAGTATAAATGTCATTGCACAGATGTGCTTACACACTAATATAAATGTCATTACATAGATGTGCTTACACACTAGTATAATTGTCATTGCACAGATGTGCTTACACACTAGTATAATTGTGATTGCACAGATGTGCTTACACACTAGTATAAATGTCAGTGCACAGATGTGCTTACACACTAGTATAAATGTCATTGCACAGATGTGCTTACACAGTAGTATAATTGTCATTGCACAGATGTGCTTACATACTAGTATAAATGTCATTGTACAGACGTGCTTACACACTAGTATAAATGTCATTGCACAGATGTGCTTACACACTAGTATAATTGTCATTGCACAGATGTGCTTACACACTAGTATAATTGTCATTGCACAGATGTGCTTACACACTAGTATAAATGTCATTGCACAGATGTGCTTACACACTAGTATAATTGTCATTGCACAGATGTGCTTACACACTAGTATAATTGTCAATGCACAGATGTGCTTACACACTGGTATAATTGTCATTGCACAGATGTGCTTACACACTAGTATAAATGTCATTGCACAAGGATGCCTACACACTGGTATAATTGTCATTGCACAGATGTGCTTACACACTAGTATAATTGTCATTGCACATATGTGCTTACACACTAGTATACATGTCATTGCACAGATGTGCTTACACACTAGTATAATTGCCATTGCACAGATGCGCTTACACACTAGTATAAATGTCATTGCCCAGGGGTGCTTACACACTAGTATAATTGTCATTGCACAGATGTGCTTACACACTAGTATAATTGTCATTGCACAGATGTGCTTACACACTAGTATAATTGTCATTGCACAGATGTGCTTTCACACTAGTATAAATGTAATTGCACAGATGTGCTTACACACTAGTATAAATGTCATTGCACAGGGTTGCTTACACACTAGTATAAATGTCATTGCACAGATGTGCTTACACACTAGTATAATTGTCATTGCACAGATGTGCTTACACACTAGTATAATTGTCATTGCACAGATGTGCTTACACACTAGTATAAATGTCATTGCACAGATGTGCTTACACACTAGTATAAATGTCATTGCACAGGGGTGCTTACCTCCCCATCATTATGTAAATATCGACTGATAGCACTTTGATGAGACAATTACTCTTGTATGTTTATTAGGCTGTAGGATGTGCTGTACACCTCATGAAATGTTACAATTAGTATTACTGCAATGCAGCCTGATGCCTACATTCTCTCTTGCATCACTTTTTTTTTTTGTCAGTGTCCCTTCAAATGAACATGGCTTACTATAGTTCATGTCTTATGGCAAAAACTGCTGAGTTTTTCTTCTGGCTGCATTAGTCGGTTGCCCCTCACACTGAAGGACTGGTAGCAGTTTGAGGAGACACTTATTGCCGTATGTTGAATAGACTGTAATGTTGAATGTACATGATGTGGGATGTTTTTGTTGTCATTACTGCTGCGAAGTATGCTGCATACATGCTCCCTTGCTTCATACTGTTTTCAATGTCCCTTCAAGTGTGTGTGGGATTTAGCACCTGACATTTGATCTCCTTTGTTGTGCGATCAACGATCACATCTATAGACTGTTGTTGCAGACAAATCTAGCATTAGGTCAAAAAATGAAAACATTGCCATTTGTCATAAAAGTTTGCCTTGTTCAATTATGGATACCTATATTATTCCACCAGCAGTGCCTTGTTTGTTCCTTTCTGTGGCTCACAGTTATCCTAACCCAGCTCATACCTTCACAGCTATCACTACAAGACACTGGACAAAACATGAATAAATGGGGAGACAAATTCTAAAAGACTAGACACATATAATTATTGCTCTTATACACTTTGAAGGTGCTAAGATTACATATTAGGCATTAACATGCTTTTTCGGAAGTTTGACATATATATGTAAGTTTGACATATATATGTAAGTTATCATATTCTGACTATACTATACAATGGTGAGATACAAACAATCACTATTGCATAAGGAACACTACAACATACCTTAAACATGTGGACAGTCAGCAAAAATGATGACAGTGTGTAAGCATGCCCTTGTATCAAGTGTTTGTGCTTGTGGGAGTGAGATCCTCTATTTCTCCCAAAATCTACCCACAGCACTTCCAAGCAAAGCTGTCAGGACATCCAGGACCCTGGAAAGTTGAAAACTGCTAACTGGGAAAAGACTGCTAAGGACTCAGTTCCCAGCGGTCAATCCCCAGCAGTCTCCCTTTAATCTGATGCCTACACTTTCTCAATTTCCCTCACAAAAAATGAAGCTCTTCTCTAAGGTGGCTTTTTAAATAACCCATCCATACAGGATCACTGCTCAATTTCAGGGTAGATGGAGAAAGAAAGGTTAAAAAATAAAAAAAATAAAACTGTTTTAAAGCTAAACATTGCAGACAGAGAAAATATTGCCAAAATACTAATTTCTCGGCAGTCTCCCCTTACTGCAGTACCCATACCTTCCTTCAAGTTCCTTCATAAATAATACCAGCAAACAGAGACTGTTTTCTAAAGCATCTGTTTAAAATAAACCTTTGTTAAAGTATCCCAGTGCCTCAGTTTTCGGGAACTGGGAGAAGGTTACATAAAACAAAATAAAACAAAACAAACAAGCAAAGAAACATTACTTAAAAGATGAACAATGCAGGTTAGGGAAAATAATACACAGTACACAATCCCCTCAGTAGTCACTCCTTCAGGTAAAGTATACAGTTCCTAAACCTTTCTTCCCAAACACCATAACATCTCTTTCTGTTACTTTGCACACATACCATTAATCTTTACTTGTATTTTTTATACACACATCATTTGGTGCCATTTCAGTTGCTATAAATAATTTGAACTATGTAGCAAATGTCATTTCTCAATAATTTATTTCTGTCAGAGTGTCTTCTATATAAGCTAATGGTTTTAAACGCATCAGTTCTATTAACAGCATATCCAAAAATTGTACAAATGAAGGAATTGTGTTTGTAATTTAAAATTTGCACTTAAAAAGTCCAAATCCTTCACTATGCTTTTTCCAAGTCAATTAGACGCATAAAACCTAACACAACTGAAACAAAAAAAATTTAACCTTCTTAGAAATCCTTGATATTTTTATGAATGAAATTACGCTCTTGCTACCCCATAATGGAGTACCTGTATGTGGGAGTTACTGAATTCCTTTATAACACACATTGAAAAGGTTGCAATAAAATGTCATTCCCATTCAAAGAGAATAAACCCAGCTTTTCCACTCAAAGTCTCATGGCTGAAATTTCCTAATCATATCATATTTTGATGAATATACAGATTTCACACACATTCCTCATTTATTTATTTATTGACATTTGATTACTGCGAAAATCTAACTGCATGGGAACCCTTTTACGGCCTTAAGGAGAAATGTTCAAAATTATTACATAACATTTTAAGAATAATAATTTTATAATCTTCAAAAATTAAACTAAATCATATGCAGTTTAAATAATTATAACAAATTAAATATAAAAACATTGTTAAGAATCAGTACAAGTTATATGACAATCATTCAATATTTACAGAAATTTTAGACAGTTTAGAGAGAAATTAAGGGGAAGTTAGTATAACACAAATAGGAATTGTAATATGAAGTGAAGTAAAAACATGCGTATGGTATGTTTAGAGAGAAAATCAGAGAAGAGAATTAAATAATACTGACCTGTCTGGATGTTAAGTTTTCCTTGTTATCTTGTCTTATATGAGATTTTATTTGCTTAAGCTAGCAAACTTACTTCTATGTGAGGTATTGTAGAGAACATGTTTTTCTTGTGAAAACAGCATTTATGTATGTCATCCCTAACAATTTTATATTTAGGAGGACATCTAGTGGTCTAAATGAAAATGACATGTACTGCTACTAAGATGAAGCCTGATTGTAAAATCTAATGACTTAATTTATCAATAAGTGATCCTTTTATGTTTGATAGTTTGTGTTAAAAATGGTGAATTCATTTTTACACTAGCAACATTTAGTCAGCTTAATGAAGGAGAGCTTGGAGGCTGCTCAAAGTTTGGAAACCATTCATAACTTTGTTCTGATTATGATGAAATTTCAGTGCTGTAGTTAACACACACAAATAGAATTTTGCTATTTTATTCCTTTTGGCAAAGGAATATGTGAAACCAGTCAAGGTTTTTAATTGCTTTTATTTATCTATTTACTTTTTGCAAAAATGAATAATATAATTAGTAAGTGGTGTTGAGAACTATACTATAGTATTGTAGACTATATAATAATTTACTGAATATTTTTAAAAATCTAGCCTTCTGATTATTTAAACATTTTTATTAAATTATCACATATTAATCAGTGAATTTTTTCAACTAAATATCTTAGCAATTTCAGCCAAATGCCATGAAGCCACATTATAATTCTGTAAGGCTGTGAATCTGTCACACATACTTATAGCCATAGGCTGCACTCATGTGAGTTACTTTCAAGGTGAAGCTGGTAGCAGGTGCATTGAGGAGATGGGGTGCAATTTAGTCAACAGGCAGATTACATTTGGCTCTACTCACAAGTCTCAAGTAGATTCCAATATTATTCCCTGGCAGTGTGCATCAGGCTTTATTTAGAAAACCTTTGTTTTATAACACATGACATTCCCAAAGGACACTCAGAAAATGAGAAACATAGCTAAGCACAGGCATAAATCTGTAGCTAAACTAAAGGTACAGGAAAACAGGTATAATGTCTCATCAGCCAACCATCAGCCCTTCCTTCCTTAGGATCTAACATACATCAGCTTATGTCCCTACTGGCTGATGATGTATGCCCACCCCTGCCATGTGTTTATTCCAGTAAATATGCTTGTGAGGGCTACCATCAGTGGCTTGTGTAATTACTGTTGTGCAATCCTCTACTTGCACAAAAGTAAATTGGCCTAAAAATACCTCCATTTATTGCCTCACATGATAGGTGAGTTGGAGTTGCCAGCCTGCTGCCTGAACTCAGGAGATCTAGGTCATGGGGCTTCATCTCTAAATACCACAGAGCCAAGAACATAAACATTAATGTATCTTGTTCAGGGGACAGTGATCACCACAGGGATCCTTGGCTAATGACATTTATATGCCATCCTCACCTGCCTACAGAAGAATTTTGTGGCATATTACGTGAACTGAGCAGGAATTTTACTGAGTGCTTTAAACTTAGTGCAATTCAATGTTGGCTTGTACAGTGCAGTAGCTTCCTGTTTATTACTGATGCCATGAAAGTGCTCATATATTCTCCTTCAGATTACTCTTTTGGTTTTTCCAATATAAAAAGTCAAACTTTCCTTGCATTGGGCAAACTCTACAAGTACCTTAGAACTACAGTTTTAATAAATTAATGACTAGTGCCCCACGTCCTTGGTAAAACAGATGACAATAAAAGAAGAGTTGTAGTAAACCACTCACAGTAGTTTGAAGCACATGCCCCTCTAACAGTTGCACCTTCCTGCTCTTCACTGGAAGAGGAAAACAAGCAAACAAACAAATATATAATAAAAAAGGCCAGTTCTGATACACTACACAGCGCAGGCTGAAGCATATGCCACCTTTCAGAAATGGCCCCTCCCTGCCACAGCACTTTATTGGAAGAGAAAAAAAAAGGTAGCTCCAATAGACTGGTCATGGCAGTCTGAAACACATGCCCCCTCCCAGACATATGCCCCCTTCCAGATACACTCAACTTCCTTTCCACAGATCTTCAGTGGAAGAAGAAAAACAATAAAGGAAGTTCACAAGTTGCTTTCTGAAATGCTTTCACAGAAAAAAGATTGCAACAACAGCACTTCAGAAATCTACCCTCTAACACCTTGCATTCAAGGCACATGCCTCCTTCACCCCATTCATGCTACAGTACTGCCTCCTGTTGCAAATATGTCTCTACTGATAAATTTGCACTTTTTTACAAAAGCCAAATTTGTAGGTGCCAAATTTAATTAATTTTATTCCCAAAGTGTTGTAATTTTATGAAATTACATTTTACAGCCATGCAGGCCTTACCAGCAATTTGAAGGGATGGATCACAGGAAATTCAAAGTGAGGTTAGAGATCTAGTATGATAATTAGATTTGGACACTGGGTCCCTCTTGGATTGAATGACAGGATTTCTAATAATAGTGCACTAAAAGGAAGGACTGTTAAATTATAAATTATTAATCATGTTAATCATGTTAGACAGTCATATTTACAAGTTGCAATAATAAAGAGGGGCAAGAAAAAGGTATTTTGAAATAATCCTTCATTACAGTCATTTCTCCTTCCTGCAATGCAAATACTTGCCTTTGCTTTCCTTCACAAACCTCAGTAAGAAGCTTTGTTGCTCCTTTGCTTTCAGTTTAATTTGCAAGTTACAGTAATAAAGAGTGAGCAAGAAGAAAAGTATTTCAAATAATCCTTCCTTACAGAATCCCTGTTTCTCAATTTCAAGTCAGAGGGAAAAGCTAAGACTAAAATTAAAAAAAAAAAACACTCTTTAAAGGCTGAACACTGCAGACTGGGAAAAGACTGCTAAGGGCTCAGTCCCCAGCAGTCAATCCCCAGCAGTCTCCCTTTAATCTGATGACTACACTTTTTCAATTTCCCACACAACAAATGAAGCTCTTCATTAAGGTGGCTGTTGAAATAACCCTTCCATATAGGATTCCTGCTCAATTTCAGGTAGATGGAGAAAGAAAGGTTAAAAATGAAAACAAAAAATTAAACCGTTTTAAAGCTAAACACTGCAGACCGGGGAAATACTGCCAAATACTCATTTCTCAGCAGTCTCCTCTTACTGCAGTACTTCTACCTTCCTTCAGGTTCCTTCCTAAATAATACCAGCAAACAGAGGCTGTTTACTAAAGCATCTGTTTAAAAGAAACCTTTGTTAAAGTATCCCAGTGCCTCAGTTTCCAGGAACTGGGAGAAGGTTACATAAAACAAAATAAAACAAAACAAACAAGCAAAGAAACATTACTTAAAAGATGAACAATGCAGGTTAGGGAAAATAATACACAGTACACAATCGCCTCAGTAGTCTCTCCTTCAGGTAAAGTATACAGTTCCTAAACCTTTCTTCCCAAACACCATAACATCTCTTTCTGTTACTTTGCACACATACCATTAATCTTTACTTGTATTGCTTATACACACATCATTAGGTGTCATTTTGGTTGCTATAAATAATTTGAACTGTGTAGCAAATGTCGTTTCTCAATAATTTACTTCTGTCAGAGTGTCTTCTATATAAATGAATGATTATTGACTCTCAGTTCCATTAACAGCATATCCAAAAACTGTATAAATTAATTAATTGTGTTTTAATTTAAAATCTATACTTGAAAAAGTCCAAACCCTTCACTATGCTTTTTCCAAATCAATTAGACATATAAAACCTAACACAAATGACCCAACAAATCCTAACCTTCTAAGAAATCCTTGCTATTTTTATGAATGAAATTATGCTCTTACTACCCCATTACAGAAGTATGTGGAGGTTACTGCATTCCTTTATAACACACATTCAAAAGGTTGCAATAAAAATTCATTCCCATTCAGTGAGAATAAACTAAGCTACTCCACTCAAAGTCTCATGGCTGAAATGTTTTTATCATATCATATTTTTTGATGCATATACAAAATTCACACACACTCCAGATTTGTTTGTTTTTTCATTGACATTTGATTACTGCAAAACTCTGGGTCTATATTATAATCTTGAAGGTTTAAAACGTTGAAGCACTAAAGATCGAACTTTAGTGATCGAAGTCTTAAACCATCAAAACAAAAAAAAATACTAAATTAAAAAAATAAAACTAAATAGTGTGTAGGCAGGGGGGGCAAGCCCCCCCGAACCCCCCACACGCCCCCTACCTAAATATAGCACCTCCGAGAATGCACTACATTGAAGTAAATGGAAATCTCCCCATACGGAGATTTTCCATTTAAACATTTGATGTACTGCATTTTCGTTAATCTTGTGTAGACAATATTGTATTCGATATTGTCAGACTTCGAGATTATAATATAGACCACAAAAATCTGACTGGCTAGAAGCCCATTTACAGAGTAGGCCCAGGGAGAAAAGTTCAAAATTATTGCAAAATATTTTAAGAATAGTAATTTGACAATCTTCAAAAATTTAACAAAAACATATGCAGTTTAAATAATTATAACAAATTAGATATAATATAAAAATGGTTAAGAATCAATATGAGGTATAGAACAATCATTCGATATTTGCAAAAATTCTAGACAGTTCATAGAGAAATTAAAGGGAAGTTAGTGTAATACAAATAGGAACTGCAATATGAAGAGATGTAAAAATATGTTTATGGTATGTTTAGAGTGAAAAATCAGAGAAGAGAATTAAATAATACTGACCTGTCTGGATGTTAAGTTTTCCTTGTTATCTTGTCTTATATGAGATTTTATTTGCTTAAGCTAACAAACTTATTTCTATGTGAGGTATCGTAGAGAACAT
This sequence comes from Protopterus annectens, assembly GCF_019279795.1. Lineage (NCBI taxonomy): Eukaryota > Metazoa > Chordata > Ceratodontiformes > Protopteridae > Protopterus > Protopterus annectens. The sequence continues at coordinate 1,059,580,759 of NC_056745.1, forward strand.
GTTTTTCTTGTGAAAACAGCATTTACGTATATCATCCCTAACAATTTTATATTTAGGAGGACATCTAGTGGTCTAAATGAAAATGACATGTACTGCTACTAAGATGAAGCCTAACTGTAGAATCTTTTGACTTAATTTATCAATAAGTGATCCTTTTATGTTTGATAGTTTGTGTTAAGAATGGTGAATTCATTTTTACACTAGCAACATTTAGTCAGCTTAATGAAGGAGAGCTTGGAGGCTGCTCAAAGTTTGGAAACCACTCATAACTTTGTGCTGATTATGATGAAATTTCAGTGCTTTAGTTAACACACACAAATAGAATTTTGCTATTTTATTCCTTTTGGCAAAGGAATATGTGAAACCAGTCAAGGTTTTTAATTGCTTTTATTTATCTATTTACTTTTTGCAAAAATGAATAATATAATTAGTAAGTGGTGTTGAGAACTATACTATAGTATTGTAGACTACATTTTAATTTACTGAGTATTTTTAAAAATTTAGCCTTTTGATAATTTAAACATGTTTATTAAAATATCACATATTAATCAGTGAATTTTTTCAACTAAATATCTTAGCATTTTCAGCCAAATGCCATGTAGCAACAACATAGTTCTGCAAGGCTGTGAATCTGTCCCACATACTTATAGCCACAGAGTGCACTCATATAACTTACCTTCAAGGCGATGCTGGTAGTAGGTACATCGAGGAGATATGGTGCAATTCAGTCAACAGGCAGATTATGTTTGGTTCTACACACAAGTCTCATACAGATCCCAATATTATTCCCTGGCAGTGTGCATCAAGCTTTATTTAGAAAACCTTTGTTTTACAACACATGACATTCTCAAAGGACACTCTGAAAATGAGAACAGGAAAACAGATATAATGTCTCATCAGCCAACCATCAGCCCTTCCTTCCTTGGGATCTACCATACAGACAGCTATCAAGCAGGGATTCGAGCTTATGTCCCTATGGGCTGATGTTGTATGCCCCCCCTGCCATGTGTTGGTTCCAGTAAATATGCTTGTGAGGGCTACCATCAGTGCCCTGTGGAATTAGTGTTGTGCAATCCTTGACTTGCACAAAAGTAAATTGGCCTAAAAGCACCTCCATTTATTGGCTCACATGATAGGTGAGTGGGTGTTTCCAGCCTGCTGCCTGATGGCAGGTGATCTAGGTCATGGGGCTTCATCTCTAAATACCACAGAGCCAAGAACATAAACATTAATGTATCTTGTTCAGGAGACACTGATCACCACAGGGATCCTTGGCTAATGACATTTATATGCCATCCTCAACTGCCTACAGAAGACATTTGTGGCATATCATGTGAATTGAGCAGGAATTTTACTGAGTGTCTTAAACTTAGTGCAATTCAATGTGTGTTTGTACAGTGCAGTAGCTTCCTGTTTATTACTGATGTCATGAAAGTGCTCATATATTCTCCTTCAAATTACTCTTTTGGTTTTGCCAATATAAAAAGTCAAACTTTCTTTGCATTGGGCAGAATCTACAAGTACATTAGAACTACAATTTTAATAAACTAATACCTAGTGCCCCACTTCCTTGCTCAAACAGATGACAATAAAAGAACAGCTGCAGTAAACCACTCACAGTAGTTTGAATCACATGCCCCCACACACACACACACAGTTGCACACTCCAGCTCTTCATTGGAAGAGGAAAACATGCAAACAAACAAACAAACAAATAAATAATAAAATTGGCCCCTCCCTGCCACAGCACTTTACTGGAACAGAAAAAAAGGTAGCTCCAATACACTGCTCATGGCAGTCTGAGGCACATGCCCCCTCCCAGACATATGCCCTCTTCCAGATACATTCTCCCTCCTTGCCACAGGTCTTCATGGAAGAGTAAAAAAAAACTAAAGGAAGTTCACAAGTTGCTTTCTGAAATGTTTGCACAGAGAAAAGAATGCAAGAACAGTACTTCAGAAATCTACCCTCTAACCCCTTGCCCCAGGGCACATGCCTCCTTCACCCCACTCTTGTTACGCTAAGGCCTTCTGTTTGCAACTAAGTCTCCTTCACTTATAAATTTGCTCTTTTTTTACAAAAGCCACATTTATAGGTGTCAAATTTAATTTTATTTTATTCCTAAAGTGTTCTAATTTTAAGAAATTTCATTTTACAGTTACGCAGACTATGCTAACAATTTGAAGGGATGGACCACAGGAAATCCAAAGTGAGTTTAAAGATCTCATATGATAATTAGATTTGGAGACTGGGTCCCTCTTGAATTGAATGACAGGATTTCTATCAGCAGTGCACTAAAAGTAGGGACTGCTTAATTATAAATTGTGTATAATGTTAAACATTAATATTTGTTTTCTTATGTATAGGGTCTTACATAATAATTGTATTTTTTTAAACTAATGTTTTTGATGACTGGCATAATATGCATTTCAAATGTTATGTCAAATGCATTGGCCTTTGATTTGTATAGCTTCATCATCTATTTCTGTTTGGACTACTTATGGATGAGTGGTCGGTACTGATGTAGTTCTTATAATGTCTGTATCAAATAGATGAATGCACGTAACTGAATATTTTATTTTTAGAGTCATTACAGATACATTCTTTTGCTGTAACTCTTTGGATTTCTTTGCATTTTATTATATCATTGCTTTGTTTTTCCCATCTTGCCCTGGCCAGTTAATTTAGAGTTTTATGATAACCTTCCTTGTTTCCCTCTCATTGTGTCAGTTTTTTCTGGCTTATTGGGTTAATGCATCCATCTTCCCTTCTGCTTTCTTTTGTGGACTGTGTGTACCATTCATCACTGTTCCTTGACTTTTCAAACCCAATATCAACTAATGAAAAAAGTTATCTGTCTTATTCTGTCCACATTTTCATTGGAATTCTTCCACATAATACATTTTGTGTTTTCTTCTGCTTGGTATTTCTACTTTCTTACTGACCTCTATCTGGCAGTATCCCTGACTTGCACCCTGCATTCCCTCCGTGTGCCTAGACATAAAGCTATTATTTATAGTGACAGACTTTTATTACTCTACTGTGATGTGACTTTCTAGCTCTCTTACAGAATTTATGTCTACAGAACTGTGGCTGGCTATGAACTTTTAAGAATCGCAGCACATGTTCACCTTCTGTAGTGCTACATTGTAAGTTTTCTTTTTTTTTTCTGGGCTGACTGTGTTGGTCTTTGCTGGTCTTAACCATTTCTAAGAACTGTATTAGTTCTGCTTTGTTTTGTTGTGTTGATATAATTGATGGATGTTATGCAAATTACTACTGTTACTGTGTTTAGTAGACTTACAAAAATCTGACTTGCCAAGCAGATTATGTTTTTGAGTGTTATTTGGTTCCTGGCATTATGTTGCTCCCAGTGGAGAGACAATACAAATCCTCCACACAACTTCCCATACCTTTTGAAATCAGGTCCCTGACTTGACACATATATGCATACAGATATACACATACATGCATACTGACACAGACACACACACAAACACGCACACATACAGACATACACATGTGCATACACACACACACACACACACACACACACACACACACACACACACACACACACACATACACACACTCTCTGAATTTGTATTTTATATTTTTTCAGCTGTCTAAGAATGAACTTTCCTTTTGCATTATTGAATAATAGAACTAAAAGTTTTAAATTGTGCTGTGTATGTTTGTGTGTGCATGTTTAATACAGTACTAAGAGTCAATACACTGAAATATTGATGTGCTTTACATTGACACATGTCAACACAAAGACATTGACATGCTACAGTGCATGCTCTGAGACTACTCATCAGAACATGCAAAAAAAAAAAGCAATTTTTGCAAGAGAGCAAGTCAAAGAACTGCACTCATCTTTGTCAGCATTTTGTAAAAGTAGAAAATCCAAACTAATTTTCTTTGTATACATATTTAATTTGGTAATAACATCAACTAAATGAGGCTTGCTCAATGGAATAAAATTACAGCCTTTTTAAAAACAATCCAACAAAAGTCTCATTAATCTTAACATGGCTAAATTTGTATATCTTTAACCACATCTGGAAAATCTATAAATGAGATTAAAACAACGATGTCTAAAAATTGGGTAACTGTTTTTGACTCAATAGATTTAATGAATAAGGTCAGTACGGAACCCATATTCGTATATAAATGGAAAAAAATATTAAATTAATACTGGGAAATGCTGGATACAGTAATAAGAAATGCTTGAATTCCTCTCTAACAATGAAAGGTATTAGAAATGTAGTAGAAGCTCATGATGTCACTTTATTTTAGATAGAGTTAATGTGCTGATTTCCTCTTTTCCTGGGGTTATAACATGTGAAGGGAGGTATAAATGTGGTACTAGGTGGGCTGTTTACTTAGTGACCAGCTTGTGAATTCTTGGATTTTTGAGTGCTGGTACACTTTACAGCATTTCATTATTTGCTTTTGTTGTTCTTCAGTTGGGTTTCACTGTTTTTTGTTTTTAAGTAACCAAGGTATTGGGAGCAAATAATTAGAGAGAGAAATGTAATAAAAGAATGGGAAGAGGCAAACAATTTATTCTGTCTGTAGGTTAGAGTTTGCCTTCCCTATCAAGGACTGATATCAGAGTATAGTCAAAGACAAAGAAATATGGGGAACCTAAGTGAAAGATCAGCACTGGTAGAGTTTTTAGCAGAATCTAAAATAGAAGCTGCTATTAAAAAAGGAAAATTAGTAGAGCATATAAAGTATTACATGAAAACTATAACAATCAATCAGAGGAGTTTAGAAATGATTGGGAAGAGAAACTGGATAAACAACTCATAAAGAAACAATGGGGAGATATATGTATGTCTTCCAACTGAGCAACAAAGTCTAGAAGATTTAGAATCTTTGCTTCAAAGTGTTTACATAGGCATTTTTATACCCTAAGTAAACTCCAAAGAAATTTTCCTCAGGAAGACAGCAAATGCTGGAGGTGTGAAGAGGAAGAAGTATAATAATTGTAAATGTGACCTTGTTAATACAGTTTGATTACTTTTATATAAATGTAAATTTGCCTATATCACAAGTAATAATTCAATAAAAATGTTTAAAAATAGATTTGGGGAGTGTAATGAGATGGCAGATATTTAAACTTCCCTGCAGACTACTCTATCAGAAATGCTGATTGAGCAAATTGGTATAACTATGTCCAGCAGGAAAATGATTGTCTGTGGGACTGGGTATTCAAGCTCCTATGCAGAGGAGGAAAAATGTCCACGAATAAAATACCCTAAGGAAGCCAAAAATAAATAGATGACCAGGGAGGCTGCCTTAATAAAGGTATGGTGGGATGTCGGTGAAGAAGCTGGGCTACCTGTAAAGCCTTGAGAAAGGCTATGCGTACCCAAGTGCTTGTGGTTGAAGGCTGAGTAAAGCCTTTAGAAAGGCTTCGTATACAGGTCGTAGTTCCGGCTGGTCAGGTCGCCTGCTGAGAGGAACCACTAGTGTGACAGCTAGAATTCAAAGATGAAACACACAGAAAAAACAGGCAAAACAATGTAAATGTGGCTCGGCTAAGGAGCTCTGCTCGCCGTGGTGGCAAAAAATCAACAAAGTCGAAGTTCAGATTCTAGAAGGTCGTACTTTATTGAAGTAAAAAGTACCAGAAGTACAATCACCATCGAAACATAGTTCCTTAATAGAAAGAGTGATCCTGAGGATTTCCTTTTATAAGAGTACCTGGGGGTGTGTCAGTGGGAGCCAATCAAGTGTGGGTGAAAAAACCTTTATTGTGATTGGGCACGCCAACTTGACATCATACCTTACAATCTGACAGGTTAAATACCCTGAGCCAGCTCATACGTGGTTAGTAGAATCATTCTAAACCTACAATAGTGAAGATCGGAGATTAGCTAAAATTAGCTAAAAAAATGTAGTTAACTAAAAATAGTCTTGCTGGGAAAAAAAATCAACCCTTGCTGGTAAAATACATTGTTAGGCTACACTTTTTGAAATCTTCGTTAGGATGGTGGATGACCTAAAAGAGCATAATAAGCAAAGCCGAGAGTACTAGAGAAATAGCATGTGTGTAAAATAACATGTATGTAAAATAGGAAACAGGCTAGAAAACCAAAAAAATAAGAACAAGGCTAGATATCCAAAAAGTAAGATACAGAAACTAAAAAGAGAAACAAAATAGTGAAAAATTCTTAAATAATGGATATCAGTAGAAACCAATGTATTGAGATATGGAACTGAATGAGGGCTATTAATTAAAAAATCTTAAAAAGGCACTGATATGTAACCTGAAAAGCTAGAAAGACACGAAAAAAAGTAATACTGAACCATTGTAGAAAACATGAAAGACAAAAACATATATATAGATGAACCATTGACCAAAAACAAATGAGTCCGAATTTGCCAGGGGAAGTATCAGACCATAGGCTGGAGGCAGACTGGTGAGATCAAAACTGGCTGTCACCCGAAAGGTAACATTTCGTCGGTAAAATCTGTTATAGATTCAGGTGTAGAGGTTGTTGTATACGGTGTTGTATCTTTCTGAGATACAAGACTGGGGTCAAAGATTCCGCATAGTTAAGGCCTGGTCTTTTCCTTGCCTGCAAACGCATTTGCCACTCAAGTTCCCTCTTCTCAAGCAGCGAATTGTGGTCCCCGCCCAGTGGGGATTTAGGGATATGTTCAAGAAATGAAATTTAAACGTATTGTGTCCTAGGTTCCTGAGAGCATGCACTGCCAGCTGGTTTGTCACTTTCAAGTATTTTAAGTCATGCAGGTGATTTGCTATCCTCTTTTTAAGGGAGTTGACTGTCTTGCCCACGTAGAAAGTATTGCATTTGGTGCATGCTGCCCTGTAAACCACTCCTGTGACATTGCAGTCACATCTGACATTAGGTGTGTAGTGTCTCCTGCCATTGGGGCAGTAAAAGCCTGTGGCACCGCTCATCTGTCTGCAGTAGTGGCAGGGAGGCTCACTGCAGGCAAAGGTACCAGGGTTGTCAAGTTTAACTTGGCAGGGGTGTTCCAGAAAGTCCCAATTGTTTCTCCCTTTTCTAGCTGTGAAGGAGGGTTTCTCTGGAAAAATGTGGCCAAAAGACCTATTATTTGTGATGATGGGTCAATTGCCCATTACGATCTGGATGATATCTTTGTAGCCATAGAGAAGTCAAGGATGCAGTTGAACTGGAATCTAGTTTCTGAGGTGGTCTGGATCCTGGTGTCAGTTAGAGCCCTAAGGGTGCCAAGTTGGCGCTGGCTAATGATGTGGTCGAGGATCCTGTTGATTAGCTCTTCTGAGTAGCCTCGGGCTAAAAAGTCCATTTGTAGCTTTTGAATGTTGGTCAAGAAATCCGTCAGGTCCTGGGAGACTCGTGCTATACGGATCCCTTGCGATTTAATCACGCTCACCTTTTGTTTGAAGGGGTGCATACTGGTGGTGTGCAAAGAAAAGTTTACCCTAGTGGGTTTTTGATAGAGGTTGTGTGTTAGTATGGTGAAGCCTTGTTTCTTCCTCAGGTAAAGATCCAGAAACTCGATCTCCTCTGTACTTTGTTTGCTGGTAAAATGCAGGAATGCAGTGGTGTTGTTGATATAAATGAGGAATTCCTCCAGTTCAACTTGGTTACCCTTCCAAACCAGGAAAATATTGTCAATAAACCTGTAGTAGCATGCTATGTTGTTAAAAAAGGTGGAACTGTATATGTGGTCCTGCTCCCACTTCCTTAGTGCCATGTTTGGCAAACTTGGAGCCATAGCCGGTCCCATAGCGATCCCAGTACTCTGGCGATAGTAGTGCCCATTGAAGTGGAAAAAATTGTTCTTGAGGAGTAGGGAGAGGAGCCTACCCAGGTGGTCCACTTCCCCTGGTATGGCCGTGTGGTCGTTCATGTAGGCTTCAGCCATGGCTGCAATGCAGAAGTCATGTGGGAGTACCATGTAAAGGGACTCCACAGCGATGGTGACCAGGATCCAGTCTCTGTCTACGGCTATGTCCTTGATCTTGTTGAGGAAGTCCATAGAGTTTAAAATAAATGACCTGTTGTTTTCTGTGAGAGGTTTTAGGTGTAAGTCCAGGTAGAGAGCTATGGTTTCTGTGACAGAACCTCCGCTGGCTACTACAGGTCTATATGGAGGGTCTGCCAGGTTTGTGTGTGGCTTTGGTATCCCAAAGAACTGGAGAATCCTCGGGTGGTGGATGGAGAAGAATTTTGTGAGCCCTTCTTCAATTAGATCCATATCCTCTAGCCTCGAGATTTCTGTTCTGATGTCCTTGTAGGCTGCCAGCACTTGCTTGTGATCTGTGCTGTCATAATACCGGTGGTCATTGAGCATACTGTGGAGCTTGTCATTGTAGGAGGTGGTGTCTGTCACTAGAATCCCCCCACCCTTGTCAGCCTTCATGACCCTTCTCGAAGGGTCTGAGCTGAGTTGTCTGAGGGCTGCAAATTCTTCCTTGTTGGTGTTAAAATCCTTTTCTTCCTCCGTTTGCATAAGAGAGACCTGATCTCAAGTTCACACTTGTCCTGAAAAGCTTGTATGACCGGGTTGTGAGAGGTGCAGAAGTTGTTTGGTTTTTTTGAATTTAATAGTCGAAACAGTCTGGTGGTCCTGAGGCTGGTCCTTTTTACCATGTTGGTAGAAATATAGCTTAAGCTGAAGTTTCCTCGTGAAGAGCCGTAGGTCTATTATAATTTTTGGGAGACTGGACCAACCCTGAGGGACAAAAGTGAGTCCTTTTTGCAGAACCTGTAGCTCTAATTGGGAGAGCAGTATTCTGGGGTGGTTCCATACCATGGAGGTTTTGAGACCTGGCCTCTGTGTCTTCTCTTTTCATTCAGGGTGGGTGGTTGCCCGAGAAATTTCAAGTCTCTCTTGCCTTGCTAGTTGTGGTTCCTCCTTCCCAGTTGATACTGTGGGGAGTGTAGGGGTGGTGGGGTGCAGACCTCTATCGAACGGGTCCCTTGAGGTGGGGTTTCCTGGGTCCCTGTGGGTCATCTTGATGCTCATCCCGAGGGAGGGTCTGGCTGTCTTGGTAAGGCCCGAAGTTTGTATCTGTGGAGTCACCGGCATTCCCAGGGGAGTGGTCTGGTCCCTGTGGAGCAGGGGTCCAGGGTGTCCGAGGCCCTCTAAAAATCCCATTGGTGTAGGTCCTGAGAAGGACCTGGGTTGGCCGGCAGGCCCTGAGAAGGGCTAGGGCCTAACGATGGGGTGTTGGTACTTAGCGTGACCCCTATGGAGTTCTGGATTTCTGATGGACCGACTTGGTCTAATGTAAGAGAGCATTCCTTGTTGGAAAGGGCCATGTCCCTTCTTGGTTTTTTGAGCCTCCTTTCTTTGATTTTGCCCTCAAAGTTGGTGAGCCTGTCCTTAATCATAAGAAAGTGCTTGTCAAAGAAGAGGGACTGTTTGCAGGTGGCCTCAATGGTCTCCAGGGCGGAGGAAAGTCTCTCTCTGTGCCTCCGGTTGTGCTCAATGAGCAGGTTGAGCAGTAGTCTGCTAGTATTCTCTAGGGTTTTGTACCAGTCCTGAATCAATTTTGCATCAGAACCTCTGAAAAAAGCCTTCCTGTAGATGGTGAGGCCTTTTGGAGTGAGGTTAAACTGTATGCACAATTCAAGATAAAAATGTTCCCATTTAACACAGATAAGGCTTTTTAGGGTGTCTTCTAGTTGCCACATGTGGTCCAATAAAGAGTCAGTCTCTGGGTTGTTCTGCGTTGGGTGTTCTAGTTCAATGTTGATGGCTGGGGGTGTCAAATGGTCTTGTAACCACCTGGTGTCCATGGCTGTGTGAGTCCTCAGACACAAATTAGACCAAGGTATGGGTGCCCTTGGTGAAATATGTCCAGCAGGAAAATGATTGTCTGTGGGACCTGGGAATTCAAGCTCCTATGCAGAGGAGGAAAAATGTCCAGAAATAAAATACCCTAGGGAAGCCAAGAATAAATGGATGACCAGGTAGGCTGCCTTAATAAAGGTACGGAGGGATGTCAGTGAAGAAGTTGGGCTACCGGTAAAGCCTTAAGAAAGGCTGTGCATACCCGAGTACTTGTGGTTGATGGCTGAGTAAAACCTTTAGAAAGGCTTCGTATGCAGGTCATAGTTCTGGCTGGTCAGGTCGCTTGCTGAGAGGAACCACTAGTGTGACAGCTAGAAATCAAAGATGAAACACAGAAAAAACAGGCAAAACAATGTAAATGTGGCTCGGCTAAGGAGCTCTGCTCGCCGTGGTGGCAAAAAATCAACGTAGTCGAAGTTCAGATTATAGAAAGTCGTACTTTATTGAAGTAAAAAGTACCAGAAGTACAATCACCATCGAAGCGTAGTTCCTTAATGGAAAGAGTGATCCTGAGGATTTCCTTTTATAAGAGTACCTGTGTCAGTGGGAGCCAATCAAGTGTGGGTCAAAAAACCGTTATTGTGATTGGGCATGCCAACTTGACATCATACCTTATAATCTGATAGGTTAGATACCCTGAGCCAGCTCATACGTGGTTAGCAGAATCACTCTAAACCTACAATAGTGAAGATCGGAGATTAGCTAAAATTAGCTAAAAAAATGTAGTTAACTAAAAATAGTCTTGCTGGAAAAAAAATCAACCCTTGCTGGTAAACAACATTGTTAGGCTACACTTTTCAAAATCTTCATCAGGATGGTGGACGACCTAAAAGAGCATAATAAGCAAAGCCGAGTGTACTAGAGAAATAGCATGTGTGTAAAATAACATGTATGTAAAATAAGAAACAGGCTAGAAAACCAAAAAAATAAGAACCAGGCTAGATATCCAAAAAATAAGATACAGAAACTAAAAAGAGAAACAAAATAGTGAAAAATTCTTAAATAATGGATATCAATAGAAACTAAAGTATTAAGATATGGAACTGAATGAGGGCTATTAATTAAAAAATCTTAAAAAGGCACTGATATGTAACCTGAAAAGCTAGAAAGACATGAAAAAAAGTAATACTGAACCATTGTAGAAAACATGAAAGACAAAAACATATATATAGATGAACCATTGACCAAAAACAAATGAGTCCGAATTTGCCAGGGGAAGTATCAGACCATGGGCTGGAGGTAGACTGGTGAGATCAAAACTGGCTGCCACCCAAAAGGTAACATTTCGTCGGTAAATCTGTTAGAGGTCCAGGTGCAGAGGTTGTGGTATACGGTGTTGTATCTTTCTGAGATACAAGACTGGGGTCAAAGATTCTGCATAGTTAAGGCCTGGTCTTTTCCTTGCCTGCAAACGTATTTTCCACTCGAGTTCCCTCTTCTCAAGCAGCGAATTGTGGTCCCCACCTAGTGGGGATTTAGGGATATGTTCTAGAACATGAAATTTGAAAGTATTGTGTCCTAGGTTCCCGGGAGCATGCACTGTCAGCTGGTTTGTCACTTTCAAGTATTTTAAGTCATGCAGGTGATTTGCTATCCTTGTTTTAAGGGAGTTGACTGTCTTGCCCACATAGAAAGCATTGCATTTGGTATACGCTGCCTTGTAAACCACTCCTGTGACATTACAGTCACCTCTGACATTAGGTGTGTAGTGTCTCCTGCCATTCGGGCAATAAAAGCCTACGACACCGCTCATGTGTCTACAGTAGTGGCAGGGAGGCTCACTGCAGGCAAAGGTGCCAGGGTTGTCAAGTTTAACTTGGCAGGGGTGTTCCAGAAAGTCCCTAATGTTTCTCCCATTTCTAGCTGTGAAGGAGGGCTTCTCTGGAAAAATGTGGCCAAAAGACCTGTTATTTGTGATGATGGGCCAATTGTCCATTACGACCTGGATGATGTCTTTGTAGTCCATAGAGGAGTCAAGGATGCGGTTGAACTGGAATCTAGTTTCTGGGGTGTTCTGGATCCTGGTGTCAGTACCTTAGGGGTGCCAAGTTGGTGCTGGCTGATGATGGGGTCGAGGATCCTGTTGATTAGCCCTGTTGAGTAGCCTCGGGCTAAAAAGTCCATTTGTAGCTTTCGAATGTTGGTCAAGAAATCCGTCAGGTCCTGGGAGACTCGTGCTATATGGATCCCTTGCAATTTAATCACGCTCACCTTCTGTTTGAAGGGGTGCATACTGGTGGCATGCAGAAAAAAGTTTACCCTAGTGGGTTTTTGATAGAGGTTGTGTGTTAGTGTGGTGGAGCCTTGTTTCTTCCTCAGGTAAAGATCCAGAAATTCGATCTCCTCTGTACTTTGTTTGCTGGTAAAATGCAGGAATGCAGTGGTGTTGTTGATATAAATGAGGAATTCCACCAGTTCAACTTGGTTACCCTTCCAAACCAGGAAAATATCGTCAATAAACCTGTAGTAGCACGCTATGTTGTTAAAAAAGGTGGAACCGTATATGTGGTCCTGCTCTCACTTCCTTAGTGCCGTGTTTGCCAAACTCGGGGCCATAGCCGCTCCCATAGTGATCCCCATGCTCTGGCAATAGTAGTGCCCATTGAAGTGGAAAAAATTGTTCTTGAGGAGTAGGGAGCAGAGCCTACCCAGGTGGTCCACTTCCCCTGGTATGTCCATGCGGTCCTTCATGTAGGCTTCAGCCATGGGTGCAATGCAGAAGTCATGTGGGAGTACCATGTAAAGGGACTCCACATCAATGGTGACCAGGATCCAATCTCTGTCTATGGCTATGTCCTTGATCTTGTTGAGGAAGTCCATAGAGTCTAAAATAAAGGACCTGTTGTTTTCTGCGAGAGGTTTTTGGTGGAAGTCCAGGTAGAAAGCTATGGTTTCCATGGCGGAACCTCCGCTGGCTACTACAGGTCTATATGGAGGGTCTGCCAGGTTTTTGTGTGGCTTTGGTATCCCAAAGAACTGGGGAATCCTCGGGTGGTTAATGGAGAAGAATTCTGTGAGCCCTTCATCAATTAGATCCATATCCTCTAGACTCGAGATTTCTGTTCTGATGTCCTCGTAGGCTGTCAGCACTTGGTTGTGACCTATGCTGTCATAATACCTGTGGTCATTGAGCATACTGTGGAGCTTGTCATTGTAGGAGGTGGTGTCTGTTACTAGTATCCCGCCACCCTTGTCAGCCTTCATGACCCTTCTCGAAGGGTCTGAGCTGAGTTGTCTAAGGGCTGCAAATTCTTCCTTGTTGGTGTTAAAAATTCTTTTCTTCCTCTGTTTGCATAAGAGAGACCTGATCTCAAGTTCACTCTTTTCCTGAAAAGCTTGTATGACCAGGTTGGGAGGGGGGCAGAAGTTGCTTGTTTTTTTTTAATTTAATAGTCGGGACAGTCTGGTGGTTCTGAGGCTGGTCCTTTTTACCATGTTGGTAGAAATATAGCTTTAGCTGTAGTTTCCTTGTGAAGAGTTGTAGATCTATTATCATTTTTGGGAGACTGGACCAACCCTGTGGGACGAAAGTGAGGCCTTTTTGCAGCACCTGTAGCTCTAATTTGGAGAGTGGTGTTCTGTAGTGGTTCCATACTGTGGAGGTTTTGAGAGCTGGCCTCTGTGTCTTCTCTTTTCTTTCAGGGTGGGTGGTTTCCCGAGAAATTTCAAGTCTCTCTTGCCTTGCCAGTTGTGGTTCCTCATCCCCGGTTGATTACTGTGGGGAGTTTAGGGGTGGTGGGGTGCAGACCTGTATCGAATGGGTCCCTTGATGTGGGGTTTCTGGGTCCCTGTGGGTCGTCTTGATGCTCATCCTGAGGGAGGGTCTGGCTGTCTTGATAAGGCCCGAAGTTTGTATCTGTGGAGTCAGAGGCATTCCCGCGCAAGTGGTCTGGTCCCTGTGGAGCAGGGGTCCAGGGTCCAGGGTGTCCGGGGCCCTCTGAAAATCCTATTGGTGTAGGTCCTGAGAAGGACCTGATTTGGCCGGCATTCCCTGAGAAGGGCCAGGACCTAACGATGGGGTGTTGGTACTTAGCATGATCTCTATGGAGTTCTAGCTTTCCGATGGACTGACTCGGTTTAATGTAAGAGAGCATTCCTTGCTGGAGAGAGCCATGTCCCTTCTCGGTTTTTTGAGCCTCCTTTCTTTGATTTTGCCCTCAAAGTTGGTGAGCCTGTCCTTAATCATAAGAAAATGCTTGTCAAAGGAGGGGGACTGTTTGAAGGTGGTCTCAATGGTCTCCAGGGTGGAGGAAAGTCTCTCTCTGTGCCTCCGGTTGTGCTCAAGGAGCAGGTTGAGCAGTAGTGTGCTAGTATCCTCTAGGGTTTTGTACCAGTCCTGAATCAATTGTGCATCAGAACCTCTGAAAAAAGGCTTCTTGTAGATGGTGAGGCCTTTTGGAGTGAGGTTAAACTTTATGCACAATGCAAGATAAAAATGTTCCATTTAACACAGATAAGGCTTTTTAGGGTGTCCTCTAGTTGCCACATGTGGTCCAATGAAGAGTCAGTCTCTGGGTTGTTCTGCTTTGGGTGTTCTAGTTCAATGTTGATGGCTGGGGGTGTCAAAAGGTCTTGTAACTACCTGGTGTCCATGGCTGTGTGAGTCCTCACACAAAAATTAGACCAAGGTACAGTTGCCCTTGGTGAAAAATGTCCAGCAGGAAAATGATTGTCTGTGGGACCTGGGTATTCAAGCTCCAATGCAGAGGAGGAAAAATGTCCACAAATAAAATACCCTAGGAAAGCCAAGAATAAATGGATGAGCAGGTAGGCTGCCTTAATAAAGGAATGGTGGGATGTCGGTGAAGAAGCTAGGCTACCGGTAAAGCCTTGAGAACGGCTGTGCGTACCCGAGTGCTTGTGGGTGAAGGCTGAGTAAAGCCTTTAGAAAGGCTTCGTATACAGGTCGTAGTTCTGGCTGGTCAGGTTGCCTGTTGAAAGGAACCACTAGTGTGACAGCTAGAAATCAAAGATGAAACACACAGAAAAAACAGGCAAAACAACCTAAATGTGGCTCGGCTAAGGAGCTCTGCTTGCCGTGGTGGCAAAAAATCAACGTAGTTGAAGTTCAGATTCTAGAAGGTTGTACTTTATTGAAGTAAAAAGTACCAGAAGTACAATCACCATCGAAACATAGTTCCTTAATGGATAGAGTGATCCTGAGGATTTCCTTTTATAAGAGTACCTGGGGGTGTGTCAGTGGGAGCCAAACAAGTGTGGGTGAAAGAACCTTTATTGTGATTGGGCACACCAACTTGACATTATACCTTACAATCTGATAGGTTAGATACCCTGAGCCAGCTCATACGTGGTTAGTAGAATCACTCTAGACCTACAATAGTGAAGATAGCAGATTAGCTAAAATTAGCTAAAAAAATGTAGTTAACTAAAAATAGTCTTGCTGGAAAAAAAATCAACCCTTGCTGGTAAAATACATTGTTAGGCTTCACTTTTCGAAATCTTCGTCAGGATGGTGGATGACCTTAAAGAGCATAATAAGCAAAGCCAAGTGTACTAGAGAAATAGCTTCTTCACCGACATCCCACCGTACCTTTATTAAGGCAGCCTACCTGGTCATCCATTTATTCTTGGCTTCCCTAGGGTATTTTATTTGTGGAAATTGATATAACTAAAGAAATTATTTTTTGAGGTATGTTACAGAATTTTTTTTTCTAGCACCTGGAAGTTCCTATGGTCAGAGGACTACCCTAAGGTTCTCCCTTGTATATATCTTGCACTGATACCCCCAAACCAGTTTAGACATGTGTCGGAATAGCTTTAAGCTAATCAAACCAGCAGGTTGAGCTCCGATCTTAACATTGATCTTTTATATTTGGATATTCATGTTCATAACCTTCTAGGTTTGCTTTGAAGAGTGCGTACATTGTATTGTTTCAGTTATAGATGTGAGGCTTGTTTTTCTTTATTTATTTATGGTGCGCTGGTTCATTTTAAATTTTAAATTTGTGAAATGTGTTATGTGACTTCCTGCCTAAAGTTATTTAGGACATGCATTTTCAAGGTTTTAATGTATTTTCTCTGATGAAGCTACAAGTGTCTTGTGGCAAAAATGCTTGATTTTGGCTTAATAAACTTGCGTTCAGGCTTTTTTTACTGTTTGGAACAAGGTTGCAGTGGCGTTTGTTTTCATTGTTTTTCTTTTGTTTGGTACTTGTTCATTTAGTCTCATGGCCACTGGCAGTCCTGTCAGTCCAAACAGCCCTAATTTATTCGGAACAGGAGTTCCGAATGCTAGCAATAGCACAGTTGACTTACCAGCGTTACTTGCCTCTCTAACTCAAAGACTGGACTTACTCAATGCACGCATGGACGCGTTTGACCAGAATGACGCTAATAGGATGGGTTCTTCATCCCGTACTCTTGCGGGTAATCTGCCTCCTATTTCAGGTACTGATACACAGATTCCAGAAGGTCAACGGTTGCTATCCAGACAGGCGACAGATAGGATATCTGGCGAGAATCTTTTACAAAGCTCTAATAACGGATCACAGGAATTTGATTTTCACCTTGGAGGTGTTTCAATATCTGCACCTGTAACACGTCGCCCTGATTCAGTTAATACTGATAACCGGAATAATGTTAATCTTGGATTTCCTACTGCTGGGGCAAATGGTTTGACTACAACTGTAAACCTTGATACGCAAGGTTTACCTTCTCTATCGGATTGGATTAAGAACGTTGAGTCGTTTTCTTTTATTCATAACAACCAAGTAGGTACCTCTAGCACTACTCAAGGGAATGATCCTGTGCGTGGTGTTACTATTACTGAAAAATTAAAGCTTTTAGACACCAAGTTACTTAAACTAAAAAAATGCAATTGGAGGCCGCTTATTTTGAACAATGTTTGTCTGAGAATTTAATCCCTAAGGGATTACGTAACAATTTTTCCCCTTCGGGCCTCCTTGTGGATGAATCTTTTTTTGGGGACTTGAAAGCTCTCTTTCAACAGCAAGGGGCGCAATTGCTACAGTTGATTGTGAAACATTATACTCAACATATCTGTGCCCTTACTGCTGATATTAATGTTTTAGATAATGAGATTAAGGTTGACATTGATTTTCTTAGGTATAGATATGATTACCAACGTATTTTAACTAGTATCGATGCTTTTTTGGTAAAACTGAAAACAAACAAATCTAGGAAACATGTTAGAGATAGAGCTACCTACTCTAAAAAAACAGCGTATCCGAAACTAGAGATACAAGTTAATACTGCTGTTTCTTTTGTTCATGTCCCCAATAATCCTACTTCTCATTCAGAAAATTGTTCAATTAGTGAAGGTGAAGATGGTGAAGATGAGGTGGATGGGGTTCCTATGCAGGAACCTAGACGCAGTAATAGGATTAAGGCCAGTAAAGAGAACAAAATGAACAAAGGCCATAATCCTCCTGACCCTTCCTCAAGTAACAATACTAGGAATAACAATTTTTTAGGGCCTCGCAACAACCGCAATTGGCGGAACAGGAACAAGAACAGGTACAAATAGACTCTAGTCCTGTCCCTTTTGTTCCTACTGCTGTTTATTTACCCTCAATTATCACAAATAAGAAGGGTGATTTCAAGATATACAATTACTCAGACTTTGATCTTGATGAGGATTTAATAGAACTTTTAGCTTTTGGGAATTCTTTTGTACCTAATAGAAAAAGTAATATAGCTCAGGTCATTATTGACCTTAAATGCTTCGTTCAGAAGTTGAATCTACAGGTACTATTTAGTAATGGATCATCTCAGGTAGGCCATTCATTGAAATTGCCTAGTGTGTTTAATCCACCTCTCCACTCGGTGTTACAATTATTTGAAACTGTTTGTGAAATTGACTTTAGGGACCAGCTTCCTATTCCATCCCATGGAAGTGGGAATGATTTGAATAAATTTAATACTACGAAAAAACAAATGGAAGCTTTGGATAACCTTTGTCGATTGCCTATTAGGTTCATTAAACCTGATAAAGGAGGGGGTTTAGTTATTTTTAGTGATCAGCAATACAAGCAAAAGATGTTCCTTGTGTTGGATTCCCCGGCTTATTCCGCAGTGTCTATCAATGAGGTGAAAGGGACCTACCAGAGAATTAGAGGATACCTTAGGGATTTATTTTTAGCTGCTAAGATCGATATTGATACTTACCATTTTATCGACATCACTTTTCCTAAATTACCAGTGATGTTTGGTATCCCTAAGATCCACAAAGATTTATAAAATCCCCCAGTGAGGGCACTTGTGGATGGTAGGTCCTCTATGACACATCCTTGTTCACGCCTCATTGATAGTATTTTATCTAAATACCTTCGGTTTATTCCGGGGTTATGCAAAGACTCCTGGTCCTTTTTAAGTAACATAAATGATATACATTTCAATGCCATGTACAACTTTCTTACCATCGACGTGGTAGATTTGTATACTTCAATACCACACCAAGAGGCAGTGGAGTGGATTGGTTTATTAATGAAGGAATTTGAGGCTCCGAACAGTGAAATTCAGTTGGTTACGGAACTTCTTGATATAGTTCTTACAACCAACTATTTTATATTTGATAAAGATTATTTCCTGCAGAAGCGAGGTATAGCTATGGGCTCGCCCTGTGGGGCGAGCGTTGCTAACTTTTTTGTAGGTTACTGGGAGAACCATTTTTTGAGGAATAAACCAGACTTGATGCAACATGTCCAGTTCTATACTAGATTCCTCGATGATATTTTTATTCTTTTTATGGGCGATTCTAACCAGGCTGATTCATTTGTCCTCTCCTTAAACAATACTACAGAGTTTCTTAAATTCACTTTCAAATTTTCACTTTTGGAAATTGATTATTTAGATGTCAAACTAGTCAAGGATGTTAATAAGGGAGAGTACCTGTCTACTATCTTTAGGAAGTCGACGTACTGCAATTCATTCCTTCATTTTTCCAGTTCGCACCCCTTTAAGCAGAAGCGATCTATAGTTAAGGGACAGCTTGTGCGAGCAGGAAGGATGTGCAGTACTATTGACGATTTCCATCTTGAATGTGACTTCCTTAAGGAACTATTTCTTAATCGTGGGTACCCATCTCCCTTGTTAGAGGAACTAATTGAGGAAGTTTCAGTTAAGAGAATTGATGGCTTTTATAAACCATTATTGAGACAAAGAAATGGTAATCAAAGTACTTCAACTTCTCATAATTCAACTATGCTTGATTTTAATGGTGAGCTACATACTGATACCACTTCTTCTCAAGGTGATTGTCCCTATAGACTGAATTTTATTACGACTTTTTGTATAGACTCTCAGGTCATCTGGTCTATTATTTATAAAAATTGGCATTTCATTGCCAATAACTCCTTTTTAGTCGGAAAATTAGGTCTAAGACCTAGGGTCACCTATAGGAGAGTAAATAATTTAAAAGAATCAACACAGAGGAATATGAATAACAATATATTTAGTAGACAAACAGATATGTTTCCATGTAGTTTCTGTAACTGGTGTAAGTTGATTAGAACAGGCAACAGTTTCATTATTAGGAATAGAAAATACCAGATATTCCAAAAATTTAATTGTGAAACGAAATCTGTCATCTATATTGCCTTTTGCAACTGTTGTCCTTGTTTCTATATAGGGAAGACGGACCGCAAGGTCCGTGAACGTATTTATGAGCATGTTTATGCAATTAGGAATCAAAAATGCCAAAATGCTTTGGCAAAACATGTTCATTTCCATCCTGGTCATAGCTTTGAATTTATGGTTATTGATCATGTTCCTACTTCTATCAGAGGTGGACCTTATTCCCTTTTACTTGAAAATCGAGAATTAGAATGGCAACTGAAGTTAGATGCTTTCAGGTTTCCAGGACTTAACGAAAATTGTCACTTATCTGCTGTCCTTAAATTAAGAAGTTATATGAGATAAATATGTATACTTTCCTCTGTGTAACCTTTGCCTCTAATAATTTTTTTGTTGTTGGTTTTTCCATATCAGATGGTAAATAGTCCCTCTGATATAATATAATATATAGATATTTGGCCTTTTGCACTTTTGAGGCATCAATTCCTTCTTGTATGTATATGTGTATATATATATATACTACTTTTTTCTTATAATATTTTTTAAGCTTTTTAAACTTGGGTATGTGATGGTCAATGAGGTATGCTAAGTGGAATTGTTTGTGGGTGGTTATTTCAAAAAATCCCTTTTATAAAAAACATTTTTATTGCGGAGGCAATAACTTTTCAAGCAAAAGAATAGTTTATATTAGGAGGTTTTTTATTCATATTTTATATTTGGATATTCATGTTCATAACCTTCTAGGTTTGCTTTGAAGAGTGCGTACATTGTATTGTTTCAGTTATAGATGTGAGGCTTGTTTTTCTTTATTTATTTATGGTGCGCTGGTTCATTTTAAATTTTAAATTTGTGAAATGTGTTATGTCACTTCCTGCCTAAAGTTATTTAGGACATGCGTTTTCAAGGTTTTAATGTATTTCCTCTGATGAAGCTACAAGTGTCTTGTGGCGAAAACGCTTTATTTTGGCTTAATAAACTTGCGTTCAGGCTTTTTTTACTGTTTGGAACAAGGTTGCAGTGGCATTTGTTTTCATTAACATAGATCTTAAGAGATTTTTATTTTTCAAAAAAATCAAAAAAAAAATGACACAGTGACTCTTCTTCTTCTTCAAATGAGATTCTTATTTATTGTGCAATCTTTTCAGAAGTTAGTTGAGTGCTCTTGTTACATTGGTCTCCTCATTCACTGGGTCCCACCTCAGCCTCCCCCAGACTCAAGCCAACCGAGATCTGGGACTGGTAAGGAGATTGATACACCAGTGCTACATCATTTTGGTGCTGAGGGGTGTGCCCTAACACTTCGCTGCCACACCACAGCAGCCCTATAAGACAAACACTGCCTTTTGAGAGGTACATGCTTACTTCTCCAGACCAGGTGGGGTATCACTAGCAGTCTAGAGCTGACCAGGTTATAAATGCTATCATTGCAGTGAGTCTAGGCAGCCTGTTGCTCCACAAGATGTGAGAGACACTTTAGCTACTTGGTTTCATTATCCCTGTCCAGGCCCTCTAGTGGCCATGTCACAAGTCTAACATGGGTCATCTGGGCACAGCAAAGGCTTTATCCTTCTACTTCAGGAGGCCTGCATTACATAATTTTAATTCCTGAATGTGTTGTTAAGCTCAGAGCACTGAAAAACTTAAATCCAAATTATGCAATATTAAATAAAAATGCTCACATACTTAAAATGTTGAACTTTGATATATATATATAATGCTACATCAACTATTTTTTCACCTCATAATTCTTTTTCTGTCTACCCTCCTAGTCAGTAAGTTCTTACTAAACAAAGCTAGAATTCATAATAACTGGAGTATCAAAACAATTTGCACTACAGTCAATATGCTGACTTGTGCTGCTGCTCCTTTTTCTGTGATGCTCGCATATTCCCAGCTCGGCAACATCTCATTACCAAGGAGAGCGCATGACTATGAATCCCTCTTCTGAACAGTTTTTCATCAGCACAGGTCTTACCAGACAGCATCACAGAGATAGAGAGAGAGAGAGAGAGGGAGGGAGAGACACACACACACACACACACACACACACACACACACACACACACACACACACACACACACCCGCACACACACGCACACACACACACACACACACACACACACACACACACACACACACACACAGACACATGCACGCATGCACGCACACACACACACACACACACACACACACACACACACACACACACACACACACACACACACGCACACACGGACTCATAAACACATGCGCACACGCACATGCACATGCATACACGTGCACACACACACACACGCACACACACACACACACACACACACACACACACACACACATGCACGCGCACACACACACACACACACACGCGCGCTCACACACACACACACACATGTACACATAAACACATGCGCATACGCACATGCATACACACAAACACACACACACACGTGAAGTAGCACAATGTGGCCTGAAACAGCTTAGCAAAGAAGTAGGAGCAACATTGGGCAACACAATCAAACTAATTAGGGAATGAGCTGATGAAACCCTCACAGGATGGGCAATGATAGGCAGTAATCTATCATGGTCGTGAGACCTAATAAACCCAGTAGTGCATATCTAACATTCTCACAATGATGCCTGTTTACACATCTAACAATGTACCACAATGAGCAAATCTGAGAGCCCTGATTATGGCTTTACTGTGATGTACATACCAATTTCTTCTTATTTATTGTTATAAACTAGAAGGAAGTGGGTGTACAAGATAGTCATAAACGGCGAAGACCAAATGTAAGAATGCAGAGAAGGGCAATAAGAAGGAAAGTCTAGGGCCAGGGTGAGGAAGCAAGTAATATTTTTTGGTGGGTCAGATGCACAAAAAGTTCAGAAGGAGAATTTAGCATGAGAAACGTGTGGGAAGGAAAGAGGCAAATGGACAAACATGGGAAAAGTCCAAGAAGGAGATGCTGACAGAAATGAGGGGGGATACAAAGGAGAGACAATAGACAGACAAATGGAGGAAAATCGGTAGTGTGCAGGATTGGGCTACAGACTAGGATGGGAAATGAATCTCAAGGAAGGAGATCACAATGACTTGCTACAGGGTGAAATGATGAGTGACTGATGTACTGCTCAGTGCTGTACCCAGCTAGAGCTCAGTCACCTCTATGATTGCTCTCTAGGCTGTACCCACCTCGTGGTGGCCTCAAGAGCAGGGCCAGGCAGTGCTCTGACTCTTGCAGTCACAGAAGGATTTGCTCTTGGTGGCTATATCTCCTGGAAGGTGACATACTGTAACCTATTGGTGGCATCCCTAATGGAGAGCCTACATACACCCACAAGTGACAGACTAGCAAAGTCCATCAGGGAGTCCTGAAGTTTTCCCCTAACTGGATGGCCTATATCACCCTCCAGGTGTGGAGGTAGTTTGAAACCCAGGAGGGTTATAGCAGTGCAAGTGGATACTAACATAACTGCTCTCACACCTCAGCTACAGCCACAGCTGTGGCTGGCACTGCATAAAAAGAGGAAAACAATGGAGAAAAACACAATGAATAAGTATAAAATAGGTCAGAAATAAAGAGAGAAAAATAACAACAAAACAGTTATTAGTGTTATGCAACAAATTATTTTGTTTTTTGGGAGTGTAATGAGCTGGCAGACTTTAGGGATTCCCTGAAGATCTCTCTGTTAGAGATGCTGGGTGAGCAGACTGGATTGACTGGGCAGATGATTTTTTTGAGCTATGATACAGAATATGAAATGCCTAGACATAGTAAAGTCTTTCTGAGTCTAATTATGGTGGCTGCCAAAAAAGCAGTTACCAGAAAATGGAAATGAAAGTCTAGACCAACTTTATTAGAAGCAGTGAATATAGTAACAGAGATAAAACAACTCGAATTGGGATCATTAGAAAAGGGAAGTAGCAAACTACATACAAAAAATTGGGATTGTGGGAATAGTTTATGCAGAGAAGGAACAAGGTTTAAGAGGTATGATTTGAATGAGCTATACAATGCTTAACTGACAATCTAGATTATAAGTGATGTATAATGTTTGCAACTGTAGTTGTTTCAATGGTATTTGTGATGTATAATGTTTGCAACTAAAGTGATGTCAATGTTGTTTGCTTTTCATTTATATACATGCAAGATTGTCTATGTCATAAGTGATAATTTAATAAAGTTGTTTATTGGAAAAAAATACTGTGCACTACCATTTGGCAGAACTGTACCTAGAGATTTATGACATGCAGTGGCAATGTATACAATACAACTGCCAGCCCTAAAGGTAATTTTGCATGCAGTGTGTCAGAAGATGGAGGATAAGATGCTGTGTAAGCAGACCCCTTGTGTCTATGTCAGGAGAACACAGCATAAGATGCAATGTGTAATCACTGGGGTCAGAGAAACTGGACTGAAACATTTCTTGTGGCATATGTGTCTTGTGCCCAAGGGAGATATAAAAAAAGTGCCGGGCCTGGTTTAACAAACAGTAGCCTGCATGGCAATAGTTTAGTTAAGCACAAGGCACAGTCACAGAAGGTAAAATATTTATCATAAACGTGAGCTATAGACATTGAGTGGCAGTCATATAATATGATAGATGCCATCCACCTGTAAATGACACACTAAAGGAACATATGAATATACTAGGCATGCAATCACAGAGATCACAAAATGCATAGCCGTATATGTCTTTATGCAGGCAAAAATAAAAGTTCTTGCTACCCTTTTCATGGGCACTTAATAGTGCTCACCTCCCAAATTGAGAAGGTCATGCGTGGTAAGCCTGGTGTATATTCATATCTTCACATCCAGTCATCAAAGCTAGTTATTTTATTTATTTATTTATTGATTGGGATTTGTTTACTGGGATAATCCACTGGGCCATTAAGAGCTCATTTTCAGTGGAGGCCTGAGGAGAAAAGCTCCACAAAAAACATGAACATAGAACAGGACTTAGCAATTTGTAAAGTTCCACAAAAAACATGTACATAGACAGGCAGTTGAACAATTGCCTAAAGTAAAGTTAAAAACTGGATGTGTCAGTTAGTTACAGTTAATATAAATGTACATTACAGAGTGAGACCAGTCATATGTGAAAAGAATAACATCATATGAACTTCTGCCATAGAAGTAGTTATGTTACTAAAGGCATTTTAAAGGTAGAGGTTATTTAAAGAGGTGAAAAGGTACATGGAAATAAGAATATATTCATGGAGCAGGGGGAGTCAGGATTTAATGGGTGGGAGGCTTGGTGCAAGTGCATTCCCAGTTAGAAGAGAGGTAATTTTGTAAAGAAATTTTGAATGATGCAACATTTTGATTAGAACTAATTATTAATGGTTGGCCATTTCAGGGTCTGGCTATGGAACATGTGTATAGAAGTTGGCCAGCAGGTAAGTTAGCCCTCTGTACCTGTACAAGGTGTTGATTTTCAGATGAGAGAGACCTTTTGGTCTGATTGAGATAATGTGGGAATTCAAGCCAGTTAGGAGAGTATAAAGTTGTGCAGTGATAGGTAGAATGTTTAGCATCTGTGTCATACTTGGCGACTTTGTTATAACACATTTCATGTTTTGTTTTTAGAGGGATTGTAGGTTAGTAAGCAATGGGGCACCATAGATGAGAGAGGGAAGTAGATAAGTGGTAGCAAGGGTTTGTTTAGTGGACAAGCCAAGCAAGTGTTTGTGCCTATAAAGAATGCTTAACTTTTAGTGCATTTTTTTAACATTATGCTGTATGTGCATATCAGATTTTAACTGTTCATCTATAATTACTTCCAGTAGTTTAGTATAAATAGTAACTTCAATTATCGCATTGCTCAGAGTGAGTATGGTAAACTGGGTCCTGCTTTTGGTGGAAAATAGAATTAACTTGGTTTTGTTTGGATTAAGTAGCAAATGATTATTAATAAGCCAGGTATCTATGGAAGTAAAGGCCAGTTGCATGATTTGTTGAAGACAGGATAAGGAATCAGCAGAGCAGACAATAGTTGAATCATCTGCGTATTGTATTAGAGAGTCCAGACTGCATGCAGACTGGAGATTATTAATAAAGATGCTAAATAAGAGGGTCCCTAATTTAGACACTTGAAGAACACCAGTAGAGTTGAGCATATATGAAGAGAGGGAGGTCTTCCATTTAACTGCATGTTGCTTGTCTGGTAGGTAACCTGAGAACCAGTTAAGAAAGGAGGAAGTGAGGCCAATTTGAGAGAGCTGATTTAGAAGTAGTGGGTGAGATACTGTATCAAAAGCCTTAGATAAGTTTAGAAATAGGGAAGAGACAATTTTGCCTGAGTGTCTGGCATTGTTGACTATTCCATGAAAGATATCAAGGTGGTCATTGTACTGTGACCTGATCTAAAACCATGTTGTATAGGAGATCAAATTTGGTTATTAAGGAGAAAGACCAGAAACTGTACTTTTCTACATTTCTCAAGGAGTTTAGAGATGGGAGAGATAATTGCTATAGGATGGTAGAGATATCATTGGAGTTCTTGCCTTTGTGGAGCACTAGAATAAATACCTTTTTCCAGATTTTAGGGATGTAGGATTCAAGGATGGATTTGTTGATAAGTATACTGATAGAGTAGGCTATGGCATCAGCAGCTAGTTTTAGATATTCTGTGGGTAGGTTATCAGCTGCATTAGATCTAGGTTTGAGTTTGAGTTAAAGTTGTTTTATAGTAATAGTTGGAATGGGTTTAAGAGTGAATATGGGTGTCAGACTAGCCTTAAAGGTAGTTAACGTAATAATTTGTTTGACTCTTAATGATAACTTATTCTATAGACTATGAATACATTGAGTAAGGAATGTATCCTTTCAATGGGTCTTTCCTATTTTTTGTTGTAGATTTAGATCTTTAGTGCAGATGTTTGTAGAAACACTAGTTTTGTGAAGAAGTAGGATGACAAATAGGACTGGGTATTTTATTCTCGAAAAGTGAGACATTGCTTATCTCTCAGCAACCTGTAGGCTACTGTCGATAAACAGAATAATTTGGAGGTTGGCATAATGGATAAAGTGTGTACCTCACAGACACAAGGGACAAGGTTTGATTCTCACCTTTAAAAAGAAACAGCCTGCAAAAGCAGTTAGCCTAGACTTACCTGTAGATCCTAAAGAGTCATGCTAATCATTTTAGGTATTTCAAGGATTTAAGACCTTTAATTGCCCTGGTTATAAATCTTTGAGGCCTTTCCAGTTGAGCAATATGCTTTGATTTGTACATACCGGGGGGGGGGGGTGGCAACTGTATTCAATAATAGGTCTGATAAGGGAAGAGTACAGTGGCAGGATGACTTCTTGGACCTTGAAGATACTCTCTTGGAAATTAACTAGACCAAATAGAATAATTTCCTGATTATGGTGAGAGCATAATGATCAAATAGGAGAGAGAGGTATCCACATAAGTACCTTGATCTCTAATGACCCTATTTGGCTGAATAAGTGTACCATTTATGGCATACAAGATGGGAACAGAACAGCTTTTCTGTTAAATGCTACTATGCTGATTTTATTTTCATTTTATTTGAGACCATTTTGATACACCAACTGTGTGCATATTCATGCCCTTGCTTGAGCTGTTTTATATCTGTGGATGAACTGATAACACTGTCCAGTTTGCAGTCATCAGGAAACTTGGTCTGAGATGTTGGCTTGGATGTCTGCAAAATAAACACCAAACAGGAAAGGGCACAGAAGTGAGCACTGCGGCACCAAACTAGTCACAGTTTTACAACCAAAGAGAGAACCATCAACCATTATAATTTGGGATCCGTTGCATAACTAATTTGCTATCCAGTGGAGAGAGTGTGATTTTATATGAAAAGAGAACACCATCCAAATGTTGTTTTTCTTTCAGAAAGTGATCTTCTTTCCCTGTAATCCAACACTAAATGCTCCACATACAGAAAAAAGCATAATTTAATAATTATTCAATTTGTTTTCTATCTGAACTTACTTTTTTGGCCTTTTTTTTCTATGTTCTTCATAATGTGTTATACCATTAAGGCTGAGAGAGGCAAAGTAATCAGGTTGCATCACCTATTCCAACTACAAAGCCAAAATAATGTCTCTTGAACTCTGGCATTTATATGTGCTTTATTAATCACAGATTGCCAGCATTACAGCGTAGATAAATAGTTAGCCTGGAACTATAGTTAGAAGTCTAAACAAAAGCAAGGCTTTCAGGTTCAGTTTTTAGATGCAAATGAACAAAAACTCCACCCACACACTAGTTTTATTTATTTATTTATTTATTTTGTTACAAATTAGTTTTCTTTCCCCTGAATCAAACTCGGAGGGCTTCAAAGAAAGAAAATTTGTCCATCTTACTCTAATGATTTTCAGTCAGTATTTGATTTTGCTTTTTTTTCCAGAATGTATTTTCGTTAACAGTGCATGTTTTCTTCTGAAGTTTTGTTACAACATTTTTGAATTATACGCAGTGTTTACATGAGACAAGTCAGTGAGTTAGGAGGATGGAATATTAACATTAAAGGCTCTAATTATTATGAATGCAAAACTATCTAGCTCAGTCCAAGTAATGTATCTGTCAACTGGGTCAGATTTCTCACACTTGAATACTGAAGTATATTTTTAAGCCTGTCGTTCAAGCATTCCTTAAAATGTTGCATTAGATATGGCCAGTAATATAAATCAAAGGATACAAAGTAATGACAACTATGGTTTAATGCTGACAGTCATAAGTAGGCAGTCACAGTAATGTAATAAACTGAGGAAGAGAGAAAACCACAGTAAATGAGCCTCCCACCATAGAACTTTCTCTTTGTCCTCTAAAATGATATCAGGGATGCAAAAAACATGACTATAAACTAAAATCATGCAGCATGAACCCCCCCTTTTATTTATTTATTTATGTATTTAACATTTATTTACTGAGAAAGGCCAACTTAGAACAAAGCCAATTTTCAGTGCAGGCTCAGGGAGATGTGATCCAGAAGCATGT
The DNA here is from genome assembly GCF_019279795.1 of Protopterus annectens. Lineage (NCBI taxonomy): Eukaryota > Metazoa > Chordata > Ceratodontiformes > Protopteridae > Protopterus > Protopterus annectens. Next base: position 1,059,609,128 of record NC_056745.1, read on the forward strand.
CTTTGTAATGTGGGTGGAAACTGGAGTTCCCAGAGGAAATCCACAAGAATGCAGGGAGGATATGCAGACTCCACACAGAAGGAACTCCAGCAGATAATCAAACCAGAAAACCTCTTGCTGTGAGGTGACAAAGCTACTGTTCACCACTCTCCTATCCAACAAGTGATTTTGGGGTATGACAAATTAGAACATGGGTAATCTGGGACACATTAACAATGTAGGAAAGTTCAAGATATGCTGAAAAACATTTTTTTTTAATTTTTTCATGTGTGGTTCACCTTTAAGCTTGTCTAATTTTCCAATAATGCCAACATGAAGGAGAATGTCGAAGGCCTTCATCAGGTCAAGATAAGTGATACACATACAATGACCACTGCCAGCAGCCTTTGTATATTTTTCAAGTCTGTTAGAGGCATCCCCAAGGTTTACCAGGTATAAGTGGCACTGGCAGGGGATCTTGGAAGGGACAGAATTATAATACAGGGCTGGACTGACCAATGCATCCTGTTTTGGATGGCATGGCTATGGCTATGGCCACAACAATGTAAGGAGGCAAAAGGTCTTGTGTGACATACAGTAAGGCACCTGACATGGTGGTGGAACACACACACACACACACACACACACACACACACACACACACACACACACACACACACACACACACACACACACACACACACACACACACACACACACACAGTCAGAGATATGATTGGTGGGAGTGCACATCAACCTGAATGAATGGCAAATTTATATCAGGAGGCATATAAGAGCAGTATGTAAGATTTAGAGGATATCAACCCAAATGTACATCACATGTGCAATAGGCATCATATAATACCAGCATACAAGGTTTATCTTACTTGCAACACATTAAAAATAGGTATTGAATAATATATTTAGCTATAACATTACCAGCATATACATACCCTGCATTTGGAGAGCCTATCCAGAAATCGTCAGCACTCTTCTCAATCTTTTATTGCTGGAAAACATGTAAGAGAAGGAAAACATCCATTGAATCAAATCTCCCACATATTGCCAACTAGTTAAGACTAAATAAAATGGCTAAACACCTGACATGAGTACTTTATGTACTACTCTAGAGCAGTCTCCTTAACCTTCTCTCAAGTTTGTCAAAGAAGGTCATGCTGGCACCTCAGTGATGCTTGCACTGCTCATCAGTAAAGGTGATGACCACTACATCATTCACTGCCATGGCAAAGCCCTGCCAGGCATCTACTTTGGGGTCTATATTAGAAGCACGGAAAGGCTTCTGAGTGAATACGGAAACAGCGACACATATTCATCGAATTGCATTGAAGTGATTCAATGAATATGTCATAGGGCAAAGACATAGTTGGCCAATTTCACAGATTTACCCTATCCTTCCTTATAGTGCGATCTTGGAGTTGTTATATTTAGTTGGGGGGGTGGGGGGCACCGGTTTTTGGTGTTAAATTATTTTTTTTTAGCAAATGGCAGCATAAGGTTTTTCTCTAGGGAAAAATTTGATTATGTGGCCGTTCACTATTTCCAGGTTTAGTGCATTATGTGTCGACTTTTATGTAGTCGCACATAAGCACTTTCGGTGTTATAATATAGACTCCTACCTTGTACTGGGAACCCTAATAAGAGGCTCCTATCAGATTCTCCTGGTGTTCTGTATAAAGGAAATGAAGAAAGAATTTCAATTATTTCCTGCCCAAATTGGGAACTCTTCCATAATCAGCACCCCAGATGTCATGGCCACATCACATATTGGATTCTTGAGGAAAATGGAAGCACATCTGCATCAGTAAACGTTGCAGGCTTCAAATGAAGAGCATTCCTGGGCAGCAAGGCAGTGTGACAGTGAGTAATTCCACTATATAGTGGTATATAAAGGAATGGTGTGCCTAGGTGTTGTTTGGTATGTGAAAGACACAATACCCTAATTGTATATGGCCTGTGCAAACAACATCTCTTCCCATTATTTCATTATAGCACATATTGAATGTGCAACACTTTAACTCATTAACACACACCCTGAGCATAATTTCACACACTCTTGATACATACATATTTACTGCCTAAATTTCTTTTGCCAGAACTAAATTCCTGATATTGCAGTTTTGCAGCATATCAATAAGCAGATGCATATATCCCAGGAACTATAAAGGTTGCAAAAGCAGTTAAAGTTCTTCAGCACAAACTCCTCTTCACAATGGTAATATTAATATATCAGCAAGACACAAATGTAATTTTATATTGAGCAAGTAACTAGGTAATAGATACATTTTATTATTATAATTATACAAATAACCATTAATATTACCATTGTGAAGAGGAGTATGTGCTGAAGAACTTTAACTGCTTTTGCAACCTTTATAGTTCCTGGGATATATGCCACAATATGAAGACAAGATGATCAATTTCAACAATTGGCTTAAGTATTGGTGTCATTCAAAGTGGATCCAATGCCTGTCAGCCTGGGATGACATGCTCGACAAGCCACGATGCTTCGCTAGGGACGGCTTGCACCTGTCACCCCTGGGCTTTCGGATATTGGCAAAGGCTCTTGCAACCCCCATAGTGCCTTTTTTAGGCAAGGCTCAAAAGACAAACCCACCTCCATAGGTATCACAAGGGATAAGAAACTAAGAGTAATGCTACTCAATGCCAGAAGTCTAAATCTCAAGATGCACGCACTCGAAACTCTCCTTAACATGGAGAACATCGATATCTGTGCAGTAACAGAAACCTGGTTCAAGGCTCCCGAGAGCACCCCGGCACTACCAGGTTATACCTCATACCATGCTTTTCGGCCCCAAAACTTGGACCGAACCACAAAAGGAGGGGGAGTATCAATATTCGTCAAAGATACCCACACCTCCAGGTTGGTGGCACAGCACGAAACATCAGAGACTATCCATGTGCAACTAACAGTGGGTAAAACTGCCTTCCAGTTTATAGCCTGCTACAGACCACCCTCCCAAACACAGGAACCCCACTCGGCCTTCCTGGGAATACTGGAAAATATGAAGGTCTCTCCAAACACCATTATATTGGGCGACATCAACTACCCAAACATAGACTGGGAGCATTACTCTAGCTCCAACACCCTAGCCCAAAGGTTCCTAGAATTTATAAACTCAAATGCTATGGAACAACTTCTCACCACTCCCACAAGAGGGGAAAACATACTGGACCTGATCATCACCAACATGTGGACATTATGCTCCAGACCAGAAGTGTATCCCTCACTGGTAAGATCAGACCATAAACTAATCTCACTGGATATTCACATCCCGACCCCACACCCTGTCCAGAAAACGACAGTGAAAACCTTCTCTAAAGCAAATTTCACACTCCTCAAAACCGAGGCGGAATCCTTCAAAGCCCCTGGGCCTGTGGAAAATACGGCCCAGACCGCAGAATCCTTTATAAACACATTCTATGAACACCTTCAGAAATGCATGGATCATGCAATCCCAAATAAAACCAAGACCCAATCCTCCAAAGGCAGACGTCCTGTCTGGTGGACCCCAGCCATAAACAAACTATACAATAAAAGGAGGAAGCTACTACATGATAGAGCAAAATCCCAAAAAGGGAAGGCATCTCTGATCAGTATTAGCAAAAAACTACGGGGCACTCATAAAATCGTCTAAGGCCAGCTTCGAGAGAAAAATTGCACAGGACACTAAGGATAATCACAATGCTTTCTTCAGTTATGTTAGGAACCTGGGTGGGAATTCCCAGATATGCTCAGAATTAGTCCAAAATGACAAAAAATACACCAAGCCCACAGACATTGCCAACATCCTAGCTGACAGGTTCAGTGCAAACTTCTCCCCCCCCCACTAAAAGGGCAAATATCTATCCCAACAGAGTGCTGCCCCCCTGACATCTCAGATGCTCAGGTAAGAGCCGCCCTCTCCAAAGCAAAAAACACAGCATCAATGGGACCAGATGGTGTCCCGGGCTGCATCCTACATGAACTCCAAGAAGAGCTAAACCCAAACATAAAACTACTGCTCAATCTTAGCCTTACTACAGGATACGTACCCAAAGAGTGGCGTACAGCAACAGTGGTCCCTCTCCACAAAGGTGGTGCCTCAATGGATCCTGGAAACTATCGCCCCATAAGCCTGACTAGCTTGGTCTGCAAAGCTATGGAAAGGATCATCATGGACCTCATAAATAAAGATATTGGGGACCTACAGACACTGGATCCTACCCAGTTTGGCTTTGTTAAGGGCAGATCCTGCCTCTTAAACCTGGTCGATTTTTTGAAACAGTCACCAAGGTCATTGACGAGGGGAAGGTGGTCCACACAGCCTACCTGGACCTCGCAAAAGCCTTCGATACAATACCCCACTCGGACATTATAGATAAGTTCACCAGATTAAATATAAACCCCTATGTCACTAGATGGGTTGTAAACTGGCTCAAGGACTTTGCGTTTCATAAAGTATTTTACTCAGCATTTTCTGTGAATTCAAGGACAGAACCCACATGGTTAGACTTGCTGGAGCCATGTCAGACTCCAAACCAGTTACAAGTGGCGTCCCACAAGGCTCAGTCCTGGGACCTCTCTTGTTCAGTATATATTTCTCGGTGGTACAGGCCAACACGGAAGGACTGTGGCTGACCAAGTTCGCAGATGACTGCAAACTGGGCACCATAATCAACTCTCCAGCCGACACAAGCATCCTCCAAAAGGGCCTCATAGAAACAGACAACTGGTGCCAGAGCCATGGCCTCAAGCTAAACGCCAAAAGTGTATAGTCATCCCCTTTGGCAAAAACAAAGTGCCCACAAATTACCACATAGGTGGTAATCCATTAAGTACAGAAGAAGTCATTAGAGACCTGGGGACCCAAGTTGATAGCAATCTCTCATTTGACAACCACGTGGCCAAAGTGGTTAGAAAAACATTTTATATAGCCCACCTAATCATGAAGGGATTCGCATCTAGATCAGGGGAGGTCATCGTGCCTCTTTACTCATCCCTCATCAGGCCCATAATTGAGTACAATGCCCCTTTTGAGATGTACCTTACCAGACACCTGCAGCAACTGGAAAGATGCCAAAAGTACCTCACCAAGAGGATCAAAGGGCTCAAACAGATGCCATATGCTGCCCGGTTAAAGAAACTCCAGCTCTACTCAGTGGCATACCGCCTGCTCCGAGGCGATCTGTGCCTGACGTATAAAGCCATGTCCAACCCGGAATTAATGGACATGCTGCACCTCAGAAAATCCAAATCCCATCGAGCTACGCGCTCGAGAGACTTGAACCTCAGCACTGAAATAAATAGGACATGCTGGAGGGACAGATTCATAACCCAGAGGCTCCGTTCACTCTGGAATAAAATCCCAGTCCAGGTTAGGCAGAGTCCCACATTGACTCTCTTCAAGAGGAATCTTGATGAGTGGATGGGAGATCTTAGATTTACCCTGGCTATCACTTCTGTGTCACTGTTAGACAGAGGCACAGTATACTAACCTCAAAAAAGGCATAGCAAAATTAATTTAAAATGGGTGGCGAAAGCCAAACACACTCTGGCTAGGCTTATAAATGCCCTAGAGCAGATAGCCTAGTATGAACCTATGAACCTATGAACCTATGACTATCTGTCTGGTCATAGTCTCCCAACTATCTCTATGGCTTTTGTTCATGCAGATGTGATCTTCAATTTTCTGCAAAATAGTTTTGTAGATGTCACTTCATTTTTTGAGATTTTGCATTACTATAGCTTGTGCGCATATTTGCATATTAAATGGGCAAATAAATGAAAATATAGCAAATCTAGAAACTAAGAGATCAAACTGGAAGGTTTATCCCATTGGACTGTTATATTGCAAGTTACCCTTCTTGTTACCTTCCAGCTGATTTGGTCAGTAGCGAGGGGGTTTACCCTTCTTCCATATTTCTTTTAAAATGTGCTCTTCCAAGTTCTCTAGTATATAGACTGTTTCTACAATTCAATTCATTAGCACTACTTTAGTATCCTTTTCTAGCATATATGCATTTTTGTGATCTGAGTCAGTTGCTTTTTTTTAAACTGTAATGAGAGTAGACAAAAAACAAATCCATTTCTATCCACTGTTTGCTTATAGATCCTTGAATTGTGCTTTTAGCTACTGGTTGGTGTGTAGACTAAGTCTGTCGTTTTTTACTAAGGACTCCATTAAACCTGCTCTAAACTCCATTGAGATCACTCCCACTGCAGCCCATGACAGTTAGCATCTGAACTATAGGCATGCACTTTTCAGTTGTCTCTGTTGCCAGCTTGGTTGAAATAGGCATCCTGAGACTATGTAAAATCTGTCTCATGTTTACTGAAAAATGCCAACTACTTAAATGTGCTGACACAGTGTGTGAAAGATGAAGTTATATAATGATTTGGGAGGAAACATTCTCACATAAGATCACGTCATTTAACAAGCAGGTTGTCCGTAACACATAACACAAAACTATACCTCTCTCACTCAAACCAGAACAAACACATAGACCTACTTATGCTGAGGTTCTTAAAAGTAACCTGTCTAGGCCACAGATGCGTTCTAAATGTAGCCCAAGAAAAAAGTAGTAGAAGACAGTAGTGCAGTGGTAGTGCTATGTGCTGGTAGAAAACCATGCTGGTTGGATGCAAAGAGATTGTTATCGGAAAGATGTTTCATTAGTTGAATTTGTACGCACTTTTCCAGTAATTTAGATAGAGGAGAGAGAATAGAGATTGGTTGATAATTTGTTAATTCATTGTTTTTCCTCTGTTGTGTAAGGGGATTATGATAGATTTTTACCAGAATTTAGGTACTTCAGATTCTGTGATGGATCAATTAATCTAAATGCTATCCCGATAGGCTATTACATCAGCAGCGTGTTTGGGAGGTTATCAACGCAGAAGGAGCAAGGTTTTACTCTGAGAAGAAGCTCATGTATTAATGAGGTGGCAATGGATTGTACAGAGAAAACAGGTGATGTAGGGCTAACTGTAGATGTTGGGGAAGTATTTGATCTGGGGTTGCTATTAATAGATTCAGGTAGATTAGATTTTCTATGCGGCTGGAGTTTGCATTAGGTGTAGAATAGTTTACTAATTTAAGCATACTTGGGAGTTGAACATCTTAGCTATTAGAGATGGCTGTTTGTCTAGGTTGGTGAAGGGTTTTGTGAAGACCCAGGAGTAAGGAGTGCTGAGAGTTTTCCAAATGTTTTGGTTTATTAGTTTTGCTGGATATTTCTTGAGAGAAATGTATTTTTTGTCAGCAATGACTACTTCTTTGCTTTATTTCTTAGCTGCTTATATATAAGTAGATCGGTCTCATTTTCATTCTTATGCCAGTCTTTCCAGACTCAGTCTCTAGTTTGTAATGTTTGTTTTGTGGCTTTGGTTAGACAGGGTGCATGGTTTATTTTTGTTCTTTTGGTTCTGACAGGGGCTAAGCTATTAAGAGTACCTAAGAAGATTTTGTTGAAGTGACTTATGGCATCATCCAGTTGTAAAGTTTTTAATAAAAAACAGTTCATAGCTTTTAAGATGTTAAATAGTTGTTGATTGAATTTTATTAAATTCAATCAGCCCTTCAGTTTTTTTTCTGGATTCTGTTCTGTCCTGTTTTATTGTTTCCAGTTTTATTGTTTTTATTTTTACTCTTTTATTTAAAATGACTTTACTCCTGTTTGAATTTAATTAATTAATAGGAGTCACATGATTATTCTTGCTTTTATGTTTAAAAGCTTAATTGAATCTTTTTGGATGGTTCTGAAGAAGTCCTGTACTAGGGCCAAAAGTGATTAATAGTTCATAACTTTGTTTTATGTGATCTGTGTGTTTCACTTGGGTCCATGATTAAATATTGAACTTTTATACCTATTGGGCTCACTGTTCTCAGTCTTGTAGTTTACACAAGGTTTCTCTTGGACATTTACAACCTTGTAGTTTTTCATGCCATTGCCACTATGTGAGCCTTGTATTGATTACTACTTTTTGATTCTGGCTGTACAGTAACACGCTGTGTGTTCTTAGGTCTTGGTTCAATGCTTACCAAGCATTTAGGTCCACTGCACTAGACAGGGGCACTAAAGGTAGGGGTGTATCTCTAGTCATTAACCAAAGTGCCAACTCCAGATTCATTAAACAGAATAATGACCTGGAACTCCTCCACATCCAGCTTACCATTAATAAAATGCTGTATCAATTCATAGCCAACTATAGAACCCCCTCCTTGTCCCCTCTAGCCCACACCTCCTAACTGATGAGTATGGAGTTCCTAAGCATCAAGCACTAATCTCCTTGGGGAACACAACTACTCTTCTGTTAGTTTGGATATTTATGCATCCACTAACATGCATGCCCAGAGAATTATATACGTCATTAAGGTAAACTCCCTGGACCATTTAGTCCACACCCCAAATAGACATTACAAAATATTGGACTTGATCCTTACCAATATGTGAGAGCTTCATTCTATACCAGTTCTAACTCCCCCCTAGTCATATATAATGATAAATCAGTCAAATTTACTATGAGACTGAATCCAGAAGCAAAATCCAATAAATCAGTAGTCTGAGATTATGCTAAGGTTACTCTGCTTAAACTGACTGATGATGTGGGTAAATTCAATATCGCCTTGCAACCTGGTAATTTCATTGCATATGCTGAATCCTTTACTGCCAAATTCTACTCTCATATAAATAGCTCTAAAGAAGCATCTGTACCCCCAAAGAAAAGACAATGCCAAATTTAGAAATAAACCATTTTGTGGTGGAACTCAAATATAAACAGGATCAACCACAGGGAAAAAATATCATTGCATGTTAAAATAAATGTGACTCCCAGCATGCCAGAAATGTTCTTGATAAACTTAACAGGGAACTCAAGTCTCTAATCAAATCAACCAAACCAGACACAAGTAAAATAGACTACCAGGCTAAAGACAGCCACATAGCCTTCTTTAACATGTTAGAAATCTCAAAAGCAATGCTCAACACTGCACTACGCTAATAGTAAATGATACCATCTACTTAGACTCATTGGACATAGCCAATCTTTTATTAGATAAAGTTAACATAAACTTCACCCTCTTTCTCCCATCATTCCCAGATAACATACCGGCATCTAAGCTGCCCCTCTAAATCTCCCATGAACAAGTCCTCAAGGCGTTATTCAAGGCCAAGAACATCGCTTCTATGGGACCAGATAACACACCAGGATGCCTGCTGGCTGGCCTAAAACAGAACCTGTCAAACCCCCTAAAAGATTATTCAGTATCAGTCAGCAAATAGGCTATGTGTCAGATGAATGGAGGATTGCAACAGTCATCCTCATGTGCAAGAGTGGGGCATCAATTGAACCAGGTTATTATAAACACAGAAGTATCATCTGTAAGACACTGGAAAGGATCATTACGGAATTAATAAAAAAGGCATAGGCAACCTTCAGACCCTTTACTCAATTAGATTTTTGTCAAGGCCAACTGGGGTCTATATTAGATATTTGAACACTTAAGTGTTCGAATCACTAAAGAACGAACTTTAGTGATCGAACGCTCAAATGTTCGAATATCTAAAAAAATAATATTTAAAAAAAAGTAAAAGTAAAGGGTTTAGGCAGGGGGGCATCCCCACTGCACCCCCCCACTACTTAAATATACCAACTCTGAGATTGCACTTCAGTGTGCTACAGTGCGAAAACAGAAAATTTCCCATTTCCTACACTGTAGAGCAATCTTGGAGTTGGTATATTTAATTAACAGGGGGTGTAGGGGGTGTAGGGGGGCTTGCCCCACCCTGCTTACACCCTTTAGTTTTTCTTTTTTTTTTACTTTTTTTTGTAATTTTTATTTATATTCGAACATTTAAGCGTTTGATTACTAAAGTTCGATCTTTAGTGATTCAAACACTTAAGCGTTCGAATATCTAATATAGACCTGGCCAGCTGATACTACTGAACCTGGATGGTTTCTTTGAGAATGTTACTAAAGCAATGGATGTGGTTAAATCAATATACACCACAAAAAATAATACAGCAGGAAACCAGTGTCTAGAGTGCTGTGCCAATTCCAAAATAAACTATAGGCCACTGTAGAGGTGCAGGAACAAATGACCACTGATGAGAAAATTCAAATAAAAGTTTTATTGTGTCACAAAAAATAAAAACATTAAACGATTAACTTAATCACCATGTTTTTCATCCAGAATGTTACGACTTCCACAGATAACTATACTCACATTACCACCCCCTTAAATACCACCATAAATAAACAAATTAGTTCATAAAAACAATCAAATTTGATACAATAATTAGTACAAATGCCCACCAGGTCTACCTTGTTCTATTCTAGGGTCTGAAACATCTGAATTAAGAAATCTATTCCTTTATTTTTTAAACATGTTTATGTTAATACCAGTTCAGTACACATATTATTTAGATCTCACTAAATTGTGCAACACCATTTCACATTCAGGTATTGTTAATAAACTCTCCTAGCTAAATACCAATCCCTATGTATCTCAATGGACAACAAGTCTGGCTCACAAACAGAACCCAAGAAATTAGGATGGGCAGCACCATCTCCTCCAAAAGGCCTGTCAAAAGCAGTGTACCACAGGGATCTGTTTTGGGACACTCTTCTTTTTTTTTGACATTTACTTCTTGAAGGCAATGTTAAGGGTTTATATAAGACAAAATTTTGGATGACTGTAAACTAGATGCCATTATTAACTCTCTAGAAAACATCAAGATCCTCCAAGAGGGCATTTCCCATACAAATAGCTGGTGTCAAAACCATGGACTAAAACTAAATGCCAATAAATGTTTAATAGTATCCTTTGGCAAGCACAGTGTCCCCTGCAACTATCATATTGACAACACAGCCCTGTAAATCAGTCCAGTAGAAAGGGACCTGGAGACCTATGTAGATAGGGATCTATCCTTTCATCACCATATCGACTATTGTAAGAAATTCCTTTTTTCATTGCAAAGCTTATTAGTAAGATTAATGCATCTAGACCCAGAGCTGTGATCATTCCATTTATTAGGCACTTATTAGACCAATAAATAAGTGTAATGGCCTTTTTGTCATGTTCCTGTCCAAACATTTGACACAACTTCAATACCCACACTGTTTTCTCACCAAGAAAAATCAAGATTCTAAATTATAAAAACTTACAGTGATTGTTTTAAAGCCTTGTCCCTATTCGTAGTATTATAGAGGTTGCTGGAGGTGGGGATGGGGTGATCTCTGCCTCACATACAGATCCTCAACAGATCCTACTTGCTTAGATTCACTGCACATCTAGAAGTCCAATAATGGTATAAACACTTGTTCAAGAGGTCATCAGCTCTTCTGCAACCTAAATAGAACAAGGTGGAAGGACTGATATGTACCACAGAGAATTCCATTTCTTTAGAATCATCTGCCTCTCCAGATAAGATAAAGCATCTTTATTTTCTTCTTCTTTTCCTAGTTAGTGGTCACTACAGCATATCACCTGTCCACTCATGATTGGCAGTGAAGTTTTTACAGTGTCAAGTTGCCAGCTTGGCATGCAACCTTCCACAGAAGGCACACACATGCACACACTCACACATAGGGCCAGTTTAGAGTGTCCAATCCACCTACAGCATGTTTATGGGATGTGGGAGGAACTGGAGGAAACCCACACGACCACAGGAAAGACATGCAGACTCCACACAGAAGGCACCCCAGCCGAGGATCAAACCAGCGAACCTCTTGCTGTGAGGTGGCAATGCTAACCACTGCACCACCACAGCCACCCATAAAGCATCTTTATCACTCTATGCTATTTAAACGTAATCTGGATGAATAAATGACAAACTGCAAATTCATCCCTGGACTAGAATCCGCGCCGCTTACAGAAAGGAGCAACATGTAAATGTTCTACCTGCTATGGGTTTTTCATATTTAAATTACAAGGGCTATATAAACTTCATGGGACTGCATGGTTAGGCTTCTAAAATATTTCAAGGTCAAAACCTTAGCAAGAAATTAATAGTTGCAACAGTTTATAACCTGCAGGGATCACTAAAATGGTTTTAGTAAAAAAAAAAAAAAAAACAGCAATTGCTTTTTTTCTTTTAAACTGTATTAAACAGCAGTTGCTACAGTTTATACTCTGCACAGAGCACTACAGAACTCAGGGTTTTGTTAAAAAAAGAAATGTTTTAAACTGTACCAGGCAGTTGCTACAGTTTAGACCAAACACAAAGCTCTACAGTGCTCAGGTTCACTTCAAATGCAATATCAGCTTTTAAAAGTTAGTATGTGCTAAAGAGAGATTGGGATCAGCCGACTATGCCCCGTAAAACTTTGTACCTGGGATAGTTGCCTCCTTTACCCTGCTCTAGCTACATGTATGAGGGTACCCATCCAATCATGTAATCTATATTTGATGGTTGACAGGACATACCGCTGCTTGATGTGCAAATGAGTCTTTTCCAGAGCAAGTGATGGCCTTTGGTGATGAAACTATCTGTCCATTTAGTTTTATTTATTCCCTGATGTAGACTGACATCTCTTGTTCAAATGGTGGCTGTACTATTTTACACATCAAGGAAAAGGAAGCCTCAGATAATGGGATCCGTGGAGATACAGAAGGCAAGGCACATGTCACCACTCAGTAGTCAGTAGGAAACTGAGTACTGGGAGATTGATTCCAGCCCTTCCTGTTAGCTAATAATTTTCTGGTCTGTGATCCTTTTATTAGGAACTTGTGCATTTTTTCAAGTTTTTTGACATCTACTGAGATATGTGCCAAAACTACAAACTAACAAAATCAAAGGCATCCTGTGAATTTTACTGAAAAAATAATCATTTGTATAACCTACTTTGCACTTTTAAAGTGTTTGCAACTGTTTTGCCACCTTCTTTAAACTGTTTTAATTGTCTGTAACTGTTTTCTGCAGTGCCTGTTTACACTACTTAAACAATTTATAGCATAGGCTAGTTTCATACTTGCTGAATCTACATGGTTTGGCATCTTCTGAGCACTAAAGCCAGCCATCTTTTATAAAGAGGGCACTCCTGTACCCTTGAGTCAGAAGAGTGTAGTTAAGGACCCATCTGAGTTGGGGGTTGTTGGAACAGGGCTCAGTCTTGGGCTTTCTTATTGGCTGAATTGTTTGAAAACTGTTTAACTTAGCTGATATTTAAACACAGCATTTGCGCGTAGCTGCACACTGCACAACAATGGTTAACACTGCTCTGTGTAGATGCAAATTCTTAAAAAGTCAAATTTTCCCTATATAACTCCTAATCTTCCCTGCTTTTTGGCACACAATGCAGTTGCACACTGCTGCCCAGAAAGCAACCCAGCTGTGCTTTTTGAGGTGCTGGTGCAGATTTCTACCCTTAAACTTCTAATAGATTATCTAACTTTACTAGTTCTACAACAGAACCTAGTCCATGTAGCCCAACCACCACCACTTGTTACAGAATACACCTAGTATAATGGAAGGTAAGTTTCCCACTGTTTTGCCAGCCAGCATAATTGACATGGGCATCCTGAGGCAATGTAGCAATTGTTTCATGTATACAGACAACCTACTACTTCTAAAACATGCAAATACAATATGTGAAAGCTTAATCTATACTATGAATCTGGGATCAGTGCTCTCTCTCTCTCTCTCTCTCTCTCTCTCTCTCTCATGTAACAACAAACCAAATACCAACCAGGTTGTCATCACCCACACTCCACCTTCCACACATGCCAATCACACAACACCTAAATCCATATACATGCAGGTGCTCACTAGAAGTATATCAAAAGAGCAAAGACCTCCCAAGCGCAAACCTTCTGCACACAATACAGTCTCAACAGCACCCACTACACATAATAACACACCCATCAGTGTTTGCTTAATCTATACTATGAATCTGGGATCAGTGCTCTCTCTCTCTCTCTCTCTCTCTCTCTCTCTCATGTAACAACAAACCAAATACCAACCAGGTTGTCATCACCCACACTCCACCTTCCACACATGCCAATCACACAACACCTAAATCCATATACATGCAGGTGCTCACTAGAAGTATATCAAAAGAGCAAAGACCTCCCAAGCGCAAACCTTCTGCACACAATACAGTCTCAACAGCACCCACTACACATAATAACACACCCATCAGTGTTTCAACCAATAAATCCCTAAGGAAAAACATAACTAAACCAAATGTCTTGATCTTGTTTTTGGTGACTCCATAGTGAGACACACAGATGCCCCCCTCACTAGGCTGGAGAAGGAGAAAGTCGCAGTCAGCTGCCTCTCTGGTGCCAGTATCTACTAAATGAGGCACCACACAAGTCCCTCAACAAGTAGTGTTATGACACTGCCATAGTCCATGTTCAAGTGAATGACTTAAGACGTACCTCACTGGACTATATGAAAAGAGACTTGATGGAGCTTTCAGATTATGCATTCCAGGCAGGTATGTGCATAGCCCTAAGTATCATTCTTCCCTCTCCCAGGATGATGCCGCAATACAAACAAAAAATGATTGCCTTCAACAACTGGCTTAACTTCTGGTGTAATTTCAAGGGGATACAGCATATAACAGCCTGGGATGATATGGTCGACAGACCACAATGCTTTGCCAGCGATGGTCTTCACCTGTCACCTCTAGGCCTTTGGTTGCTGGCAAAGGTACTTGCCTCCCCCATTGTTCCTTTTTTAAACAATGGCATAAGAACAAAATTCACGATGTAGCTTAATGCTAGGAGTCTAAATCAGAAACTACACTCACTTGAAGTACTTCTCACCCTGGAAGATGCTGATGTCTGTGCAGTCACAGAGACATGGTTCAAGGCCTCAGAAAAGTACCCCAGCCATGCAGGGCTACAATGCCCTTCACACATTCAGACCACGTAATGAATGCGAAAAAAACTAAGGAAGGAGGAGTATCCTTCTCCATTAAAGACATATACACCTTTAGACTGGTTAAACAGTATAACTCCCTAGAGTTACTCCAAGTCCAACTAACTGTAGGAAAGACCCACCTCCACATCATTGTTAGCTATAGGTCCCCCATCATGAACCATGAAAACCACACAGCCTACCTGGACCTACATGAGTCACTCTCAGTACAGCCAAATACCCTGGTCATGGGTGACTTTAACTATCCTTCCATCGAATGGGTAACATGTTTGTGCACAAATGCACTCACCCAAAGGTTCCTGAACTTTGGTAACACAACTTCTCTGGAGCAGATAGTCAGCACTTCACAAGGGGCTCTAACATCCTTGACATAGTGCTCACTAACATGGGGGATCACTGCACCACCACATGTGTGGGGTCTCCCTGGTAAAGTTCGAGCAAAAATCAGTCTTGTTCAAAGTAACGATTGTACCTGGTCCACCCTTGGGAGCAAAAAGGTTAAAAAAAATTCTCCAACACAAACCAGCTTACTGGCATCAATAGTTTCAGACCCCCTGCCAACACTGACAGCAATGACCCCTGTACTGAGATGTACGCAAATGTCCTGTATAAACACTTATATAATGTATAGACTCCACCGTAACAGAACAGATCAAATCAAGATCCTCATGAAAAAATAAGCCACCCTGGTAGACAACCAGCATAAATAAGTTATACAATAAGAGAAAGAAACTGATGTAAAAAAATAAGAGATAACAATCTCAGCAAAGTAAGAACTCTCTCCAAAGCATAAACAAGCAGATTAGACATATTGTAAAGTCCTCTAAGCCTAATTATGAAACTAAATTAGCATCTCTAGCTAAGATAAATCACAAACCATTCTTTAGCTATGTCCAAAATCTAAAAGGGTAGGCCCAGCTTTGTGCTGAACCAGCTGTGAATGATAGCACTTACACTGAACCTGAGGACATCACCAACCTGCTAGTGGACAGGTTTGGTGAAAACTTCACCGCCCCTGTCCCCACCTATCATACTCCACAACATACCTGTCACCAGTCTTCTACCTAGTATCTCCAGAGAGCAGGTCATATCCGCACACTCCAAGGCCCAAAACAAGGCCTCTATGGGACTGACCAACCTCCCAGACTGCCTATTAAATGGTCTAAAACAGGAGTTAGTGGAACTGCTGAGCACGGTCTTCAGTCTCATTCTAAGCACTGGCTTTGTCACAGCTGAGTGGAAAACAACAACCTTAATCCCCTTGCACAAGAGGGGGGTCCCTCAACTGACCCCAGGAACTATAGACCCATAAGCCTAACCGGACTTATCTGCAAGGCCATGGAGACAATCATCATGGATCTTATCAAAAAGGATATAGATGACCTTCAAACTCCTGACCTGCCCTAGTTTGACTTCGGTAAGGGCAGAGCCTGCCTACTAACCTTAGTGCAATTCTTTGAGAATGTCTCCAATGCTGTGGATGAAAGCAAAACAGTTCACACTGCCAATTTCAAAGTAGTCAAGGCCTTTGACACAATCCTTCATTGAAATATCATTGAGAAACTCCCCTGGCTTGGGATTAACCCTTCTGTCACTAGATGGGTTGCCAACTGGCTCACAAAGAGAACAAATACAGTCAAAACTGGGGATTCCAACTCTACTAGCAGACCTGTTCCCAGTGATGTTCCAAAAGGGTCTGTGCTAGGCCTCCTACTGTTTGGTATCTATTTTTCAGAAATCTAGGCGAAAATATATGACCTATGGCTTGCTTAGTTTCCTGGTGACTACAAACTGGGTGCAATCATCGAGTCCCTCAAAGATGTCAACATACTATGAAATGGGCTTACACAAACAAATGACTGGTGTCAAAGCCATGAACTTAAACTAAAATAAAAAAATACATTATCATCCCCTTTGGCAATAGAGAAACCCCTGCTAATTACAACATTAATAATATCCCCCAAGTTCAAACCCAGTGGTGAAAGATTTACGAATGCAAGTTGATAGAAGCCTTCATTTTGACCATCAGGTGTCCACAGTAGTAAGGAAGGTCTTTTAAATTGCACACCTTATAAAAAGGGTATAGCATCCAAATCTAAGGAGGTTATAACTCCCCTGTACTTGGCCCTCATCAGACCAATAACAGAGTACAATGCTCCCCTCTGTATGTACCTCACCGGACATCTGCAGCAACTGTAGAAACCTCAGAGGTTTCTCATCAAGAAAATTCAGAGCCTACAACACATGACCTATATGGAGAGACTGAAGGCCCTATCACTTTACTCAGTATCATAATGACAGCTTAGCGGCAACTTGCATCTAGCCAAAACAGCAGTCTCAGACCCTGCCTTCTTGAAGCTGCTACACATCTGCAACTCCAATGAGACAAGATTCTCTTGCTCTAGGTATCTTAACCGAGCCTACAATATTAACAGGACATGCTGGAGAGACAGATATGTCTCCCAGAGGTTGCCACTCCTCTGGAACAAACTCCCAAGTCATGTAATAACCATATTTAAGTGTAACCTGGACAATTAGATGAGAAGACATAAATTTACACTGGAGGTTTCAACTATACCCCTCTGAGGCAGGGGCAGCCAGTGCTGATCTTAGATTTGCATGCAAACATAGAGTATATATATATTGGTTCATAAGGGAAAAAGAGTATAACCTGGCTAGGCTTGTAGAGGCCTTATGGCCAATAGCCTAATAACCTGCTATGATCCTATGATCTTAGGCATTATATTCTCCAGTGCGTCTACTCAGGCAGAGTATAGGGAATCAATAATTTCCATTGTTTTGGAAGAGAAGCCCTTGGTCTTTAGTTGTAATATACTGGTGTTCTGGCTGGAGTGTGATTCTCAAACAATCTGGAAATATATTGCTGATTGATAAGTATATTTCTTGGCATTTTAACCTTTCAGAGTTCTGCATTGTCTTAATTTTACCTGACTGAATTATTGTTTGCCTGACTGAATTATTTTATATATTTTCTGGCATTGTTTTATGTTTCTCATCTGTCCTGAAACTGTTTTTTTCCTTATAGTTGGTGGCTTTGCAGTTGCCCGCCCTTACTGTAAATTTGATCTGGGACACCATCCCAATCTGGTGTTCACTCTACTTAATACAGAGAGAACATTTGAGAAGGCCAACCCACTTAGGTTCTTAACCTTGAATTTTTCTGCTCCTTCTTCCTCTCTCCTTGCACTTTACTAAAAAAAAAATACTGCTTGGTAGTAGCCTAATTAAATTGTAACTGTTATTCTAAGCCTTTTGGTTTAAGCACTTGGGCTCCAGACCAGTTGCTTTGCATGAAAAAGGCTTGTGGTCTGCACTGTTGTGGCAGGACAGGTAACTTACATCCTTCTAAGTTGAGAATTGCTGATTAAAGGCTCAGTGTCTGTTATTCTAAAAGTGTATTAGTTCTGGTTAAAGCACTTGGGCTTCAGGCCAATTATTTTTCATTTTTTTGTTTGCTGTTGCATAGACTAGATTCAGGCATCCTGAATCTAGATTTGTTTGTATAACTTGAGCACTAATCCAGGCCATTGTTTTGGAGAAGGTTTCCCTGCACTCTAGTGGCAGGAGTGTGCAGTTAGAACTTGTCTGATTGAAGATTGCTGGAACAGGGCTCAGTCTTGAGCTTTTTTACTGGTTAACTGGGTAATTTGTTTAAATCAGGTTGCTCATTTTCTATTGTTATATAAAAAATTGCACTTTATTCATCTGCTTTTACTGTATTTGTGTTTCTTCCTACTTTATTACTTTATTTTGCTTTTGTTGCGTGTTTTTAAAAGTACTTAACTGCATTTATTCTGCTGCATTTATTACTGCTTGTTAATAGCCTGATTAAATTGTACCTGTTATTCTAAGCCTTTGGTTGAAGCACTTGATTTTCAGACCAGTTGTTTTACATTAAGAAGGTTTGTGGTCTGCACTGTTGTGGCAGGACAGGTAGCTTACATCCTTCTAAGCTGGGAGTTGCTGATTGAAGGTTTAGTGTCTGTTGTTCCAAAAGTGTATTAGCTCTGGTTTAAGCACTTGGGCTTTGGTCCAGTTATTTTACATTAAGAAGGTATGGTCTGCACTCTTCTGGGAGGAGAGGGTAGATTCTGCCCTTTTGAGCTGGGAGTTTCTGGTTAAAGGCTTATTGTGCCTGCTTATTTGAACTGTTTCTTTCTGAAATTGGTACACCTTGTTTGCTGTAGCATAGACTAAATTCAGACCTGCTGAATCTAGCTTTGTTTGTATAACTTGAGCATTAATCCAGGCCATCTTTTTGGAGAAGGTTTCCCTGCACTCTAGTGGCAGGAGTGTGCAGTTAGAACTTGTCTGATTGAAGATTGCTGGAATAGGGCTCAGTCTTGAGCTTTTTCACTGGTTAATTGGGTAATTTGTTTAAATCAGTTTGCTCATTTTCTATTGTTATATAAAAATAGCACTTTTTTCATCTGCTTTTAATGTATTTGTGTTTCTTCCTATTTTATTACTTTATTTTGCTTTTGCTGCATGTTCTTAAACATACTTAACTGCACTGCTTGTTAATAGCCTGATTAAATTGTAACTGTTATTCTAAGCCTTTTGGCTTAAGCACTTGGACTCCAGACCAGTTGCTTTACATGAAAAAGGCTTGTGGTCTGCACTGTTGTGGCAGGACAGGTAACTTATATCCTTCTAAGTTGAGAATTGCTGATTAAAGGCTCAGTGTCTGTTATTCTAAAAGTGTATTAGTTCTGGTTAAAGCACTTGGGGTTCAGGCCAGTTATTTTTCATTTTTTTTGTTTGCTGTTGCATAGACTAGATTCAGGCATCCTGAATCTAGCTTTGTTTGTATAACTTGAGCACTTATCCAGGCCATTGTTTTGGAGAAGGTTTCCCTGCACTCTAGTGGCAGGAGTGTGCAGTTAGAACTTGTCTGATTGAAGATTGCTGGAACAGGGCTCAGTCTTGAGCTTTTTTACCGGTTAATTGGGTAATTTGTTTAAATCAGTTTGCTCGTTTTCTATTATTATATAAAAAAATTGCACTTTATTCATCTGCTTTTACTGTGTTTGTGTTTCTTCCTACTTTATTACTTTATTTTGCTTTTGTTGCGTGTTTTTAAAAGTACTTAACTGCATTTATTCTGCTGCATTTATTACTGCTTGTTAATAGCCTGATTAAATTGTACCTGTTATTCTAAGCCATTGGTTGAAGCACTTGATTTTCAGACCAGTTGTTTTACATTAAGAAGGTTTGTGGTCTGCACTGTTATGGCAGAACAGGTAGCTTACATCCTTCTAAGTTGGGAGTTGCTGATTGAAGGCTTAGTGTCTGTTATTCCAAAAGTGTATTAGCTCTGGTATAAGCACTTCGGCTTTGGTCCAGTTATTTTACATTAAGAAGGTATGGTCTGCACTCTTGTGGGAGGAGAGGGTAGATTCTGCCCTTTTGAGCTGGGAGTTTCTGGTTAAAGGCTTATTGTACCTGCTTATTTGAACTGTTTCTTATTGAAATTGGTACGCCTTGTTTGCTGTAGCATAGACTAAATTCAGACCTGCTGAATCTAGCTTTGTTTGTATAACTTGAGCATTAATCCAGGCCATCTTTTTGGGGAAGGTTTCCCCTGCACTCTAGTGGCAAGAATGTGCAGTTAGAACTTGTTTGATTGAAGATTGCTGGAGCAGGGCTCAGTCTTGAGCTTTTTTACTGGTTAATTGGGTAAATTGTTTAAATCAGTTTGCTCGTTTTCTATTGTTATATAAAAAAATTGCACCTTATTCATCTGCTTTTACTGTATTTGTGTTTCTTCCTATTTTATTACTTTATTTTGCTTTTGCTGCATGCTCTTAAAAGTACTTAACTTAATCTAGCTTTGTTTGTATAACTTGAGCACTAATCCAGACCATCTGTTTTTAGAGAAGGTTCCCCTCTACCCTAGTGGCAGGAGTGTGCAGTTGGAACTTGTTTGATCGAAGACTGCTGGAATGGGGCTCAGTTTATAGCTTTTTATTGGTTAATTGGTTAATTTGTTTAAATCAGCTTGCTCATTTGCTACTGTTATATTAAAAAAATACACTTTATGCATTGCCACTTAGCTAGGGTTAAACTATTCCCAGCGCCATAAAGTCTGCTCTTCAATTTTTCCCTTAGAACTAGCCAGTATTTTAGTTTTTTCACCCATATCTGTATCTTTGAGCTCAGCACTTGTTCAGAACTCATTAGAAGCACTAAATAAGCTACAAATTACTACAACACTCAACTTTCATCACTTGTCTAGAGGAAAACAATTTTTAGTACTTAATAATTTATTTTTATTATTTATTTTACATTTGTTGACCGGGCTGGTCTAGCTGGATACATGTCCATTTTCAGTAGAGGCCCAGGGAGAAAAGCTCCACATAGAGATACATAATAGTACAATTACATAAAAGAAGTTATACAGTGTTAAGAAAAAATATTAAGGAAATGTAAAATAGTACAGTCAAAATGAAAATCCCCCCCCCTTTTTTTTTTTTTTTTTTTTGTTTCATGGTATTCCAGTTCATAGGTTACAGTGATAATTTATGCATACAATGCTTATAATTAGTGTACGTAGGATAGATGGTAAATATTTCATATTAAGACATGAAGAAAGGGAGGGAATGAGTTAGGGGGAGAAGAAATTAGCCAGGGTTAGTGCAGGTGCATAGCCAGTGATTATTGAGATGTGATTTTAGATGTTTTTTAAAAAGTAGGAGAGAAGTCTGAGCTGTGATTTTGGTCGGAAGTTTATTCCATAATTTTCCTAGAGTTTGAGAACAAGGAGTCACCTGCTGAGTTGTTTGATTTTGTAGTGTTAATCAGTAGTTTGTTTGAGGAACGTAAATTTTTGAGGTTGTTATATGGTGTGATAAGGCTAGAGAGTATAGGAGTGTTACTAGGTTGATACAGGGTCTTGTGGGCTAAAGTAAGTTGGTAAGATTGAAGCTGGTTAGGGAGTTCAAGCCAGTTTAAGTGTTTAAGATTTAAGCAGTGGTGGGTTCTGAAAGGGGAGCCTGTAGCAAATCTAGCAATATTATTGTAGGAAGTTGCTAGTTTCTTGAGGTAGTTTTTGGAGATATTAGTATATATAGGAGCAGCATAGAGCAGAGTGGATAAAAGGTGAGTTCGAGCTATGGCAGACCTAGCTTCTGGAGAAAGATAGTTTTTGATGCGATAGAGGGATCCTAGTTTCTTATTAATTAATTTTATTGTATTGTTTATGTGTGTCTCGAAGTTTAGGTTGTTCTCAATTGTTATACCTAGCAATTTAGTGGTAGGGTCAGGTGAGATAAGGGTACCATTATTAGAAGTAAGATTTATTTGTGCAGGGGAAGACTTTTGGGTTGGGGTGAAAAGTAGCAATTTAGTTTTTTTGGGATTTAGAAGAAGGCAACGGTAGGAGAACCATTGTTCAACAGTGTTAAAGGCTTTTTGAGTAATTGACTGAAGTTCGGTTGGTGAGGAGGCAGAGCAGATTAATGTAGAGTCATCTGCGTACTGAATGCAGGTGGAGTATGGGATTTCAGATTGCAGGTCATTTAAGAAGATAGAAAATAAAAGTAGGCCTAAAATAGAGCCCTGTGGAACGCCGAGGGAGATTGGGCAGTGATTTGATAGTTCATTTTGCCAGAGTACGGCCTGCTGACGATTGCCAAGGTAAGGTGTAAACCATTTTAAAGATAGAGAATCCAAGGAGAGAGACTTAAGGGTGTGGCGAAGAAGTTGATGGTTGACCATATCAAAAGCTTTGGATAGGTCAATGAAAACTGCAGATGATAGTCTATTGTTATTACGGTTGTTGTTGATACAGTTTGTGAATGATAGAAGGGCAGTGGTAGTACTATGAAAAGGTCTAAAGCCATGTTGGCAGTTGGCAAGTAGGTTATTTTTAAGAAGGTGATTGAGTATCTGCTTGTGAATGCATTTTTCCAAAATTTTAGCTATAGGGGATAGTAAAGCTATGGGACGATAGTTGGAGAAGTCATTGGAAATTCCACCTTTATGTAATGGGATGATATATGAGATTTTCCAGATTGATGGTACTTCACCTTCTTTTATAGATCTGTTTATCAGAATTGAAATAGGGTAGGCTAGTACTTTAGCACCTATCCAATAAATAAGCACCTATCCAGTCTAAGGGTCATCTCCTGGTGTTTTCTCCTTTCTACCTGATGAATCTACACATTTTGGGTCAATGCAGCAATTGCCTCATGTACACAGACAACCCTTTCCTCCTACCACCCAACACCTGTGAGAGATGCACTTATATAGCCAAACTGGAAGCAAAGCTCTCTTCACCCAAGACTGGACTAGACAGTCAAGAGGAGAAAGTAAACACTTGCACCACGCCACAATCATCACATAGTCCCTTTAAACCTACACCACCAAAACACACACATAGAAACACAAAATACACACCTACATTTATGGAGGCTCTCAACAAAAATCTGCTCAAGCAACAGAGACCTCCAAAGCAGAAATGCAAGCAACCTCCACCCCCAAACACAACCCAAATGACACATAGCCAACAAAGTCAGTGTGCCACTCAACCACAGCCCAAAAGGCATAACAACGTACCCAACACTCTATTCATAGGTGACTCTTTAGTCAGGCACACCGATGTTCTACTCACCAGGCTAAACAAGGAGAAATTACTGTCAGCTGCCTGTTGGGTGCCAGGATCCACCACATAAGGCACGCACTCAGGTCACTCCACAAGTACAAATATGACTCTCTCATTGTCCATGTTGGTGTGAATGACCTGAGACGTACCTCCCTGGAATACATGAAAAGAGACATGGAGGTGCTCTCTGATCTTGTAGCCCTGGCAGGTATGACCCTAGCCCTGAGTAGCATCTTGCTGTTACCCAGAATGATACCACAGCACAAGGACAAAATGATTGACTTCAACAATTGGCTAAGCTTCTGGTGTCATTTTAAGGGGATCCAGTATCTGTCTGTCTGGGATGACATGATTGACAGACCATGATGCTTTGCCAGAGATGGCCTGCACCTGTCACCCTTGGGATTCTAGATACTTGCTAAGGCTCTTGCCACCCCTATAGTGCCTTTTTTAGGCAAGGTTCAAATGACAAATTCACCACTGTAACAGGTACAAGCAAGCAAAATCTGAGAATAATGCTACTCAGTGCTAGAAGTCTTAACCTCAAAATGCATTCACTTGAGGCACTCCTTAAAATGGAAAACAGCGACATCTGTGCAGTGACAAAGACCTGCCTCAAGGCTCCCGAGAGCACCCCTGCATTACCAGGCTATAATTCATACCACACCTTTGGGCCACCTAACCTGGGCCAAAACACTAAAGGCAGAGGCATGTCCATATTCATTAAGAATATCCACACCTCCAGGCTAATTTCTCAACATAATGCATCCGAGATTATCCAAGTGCAACTAACTCTGGGCAAGACCACAATCTAAATTGTAACTTGATACAGATCCCCCACCATGCCCCAGGATTCTCACTCCTCATTTCTTGATATACTGGAAAATATTAGGGTGTAATCCAACACCCTAATAATGGGTGATTTCAACTACCCCACCATTAACTGGGAAAACTACTCATGTATCAATTCTTTTGCTCAACGTTTTCTGGAATTCATAAATTCCAACGCCTTGGATCAACTTATCCACATCACCACCAGGGGCACCAATATCCTAGACCTGGTCATTACAAACATGGGTGACTGGTGTTCCACACCAGAGGTAAATTCCTCATTGGTCAGATCTGACTATAAGCTAATCACCCTAGACATCCACATACCGCCCCCACCCCCATTAGGGAAACCATCATAAAAGATTTCTTCAAATCCAACTTCAAGCTTCATGACACCCATGCAGACAGACAATAGAGGTACAACTGCTGAATGCTGCACAAATCCACTTTATAAGCAAGTGCATAGATCGTGCTATCCCTAACAGAACCAAGATGCTCTCCACCAAAAAAAGGAAGCCAATCTGGTGGTTCCCTGCCATAAACAAACTCTACAACAGAAGAAAGAAACTGTTGAAAAAAAGAGTAAAATCCCATGTATGGAGGAACTCCCTGGTCAGCCTCAGTAAGAAGCTGAGATCCCTTATAAAATCCTCCAAAGCTAGTTACGAAAACAAATTTGCCACTGATTCTAAAGACAACCACAAAGCATTCTATAACTATGTCAAGAATCTCAATGGCAACACTCAGATCTGCTCTGAGTTACAGCACAATGGCACTAAATATACAGAACCAACTGATATTGCCAACATCCTGGCAGATAGGTTCAGTGCTAACTTTATCCCCCTCAACCCTAAAGGGCCCATCTCTATACCAGAAGAATGCAAAGTTCCTGTCATCATGGCTGTACAGGTAAAAAACACACTCTCCAAAGCCAAGAACTCAGCATCCATGGGATCTGAAAACATCCCAGACTGCATTCTACATGAACTACTGAATAAACTGACACGCCACCTAAGCACCATGTTCAGTCATAGCCTCACCTCAGGCTTTGTGCCAACTGAATGGCGCACAGCAACGGTTATCCCACTCCACAAAGGGGGAGCCACAACAGACCCTGGGAACTACCACCCCATTAGCCTAATGTGCCTGGTCTGCAAGGCCATGGAATGTATCATCATGGAACTTATGAACAAAGGCATTGGTAATCTCCAAACTCTGGACCCCACCCAATTTGGGTTTGTAAAAGGCAGATCATGTCCCTTAAACCTGCTAGACTTCTTTGAAACAGTCACCAAAGCCGTAGATGAGAGTAAGGTGGTTCACACAGCCTATCTAGATCACGCCAAGGCTTTTGACACCACACCCCACTCTGGAATTATAGATAAACTCACTAAACTAGGTATAAATCCCTATGTCACAAGATGGGTTGCCAACTGGCCCACTGACAAAATCCACACTGTGAAAGTAGCATACTCCAAATCTGACTTCAGACCAGTGACAAGTGGAGTACCAAAGGGTTCAGTCCTGGGTCCTCTCCTGTTTGGTATCTACTTTTCTGAAGTACAGGCTAACACAGAAGGTCTTTGGCTAATGAAGTTCGCAGATGACTGCAAACTAGGAGCCATAATCAAAACTTCTAATGATGTGGACATCCTAAAAAAGGGCCTCACTGAGACAGATGCCTGGTGTAAAGTCATGGCCTCAAGCTCAATGCCAAAAAGTGCATTGTCATCCCCTTTGGTAAAAACTCTGTACCCATGAGCTAGCACATAGGTGGTAGTCTGCTTAATC
The DNA here is from genome assembly GCF_019279795.1 of Protopterus annectens. Classification (NCBI taxonomy): domain Eukaryota; kingdom Metazoa; phylum Chordata; order Ceratodontiformes; family Protopteridae; genus Protopterus; species Protopterus annectens. The sequence goes on from NC_056745.1 coordinate 1,059,635,266, forward strand.
TGAAAGTGTGATAAGAGACCTTGAGACACAGGTGGACAGTAGTCTCTCCTTTGATAATCACATTGTCACAGTAGTCCAGAAATCCTTCTACGTGGCACATCTCATCACAAAAGGTTTCTCGTCCAGGAAAACAG